>NC_135861.1:30745330-30917830 GCF_031162955.1 Sander vitreus | reverse complement strand
TCACGGTCCTCTCCTTCCGATTCACAGCCTCCCTCTCTTGGCTTAAAAAAACTTACCATTGTACATGTTGTAAACAGCCATGGATTGCTTGCCTGGTCATCCGGTAACGTTAGCAGTTAGCAGGGTTAGCATGGCGGCGTTAGCCAGGACCAGTCAGGATCAATTTTCTGTCTCTGTGTCTCAATTGTTTTTGCGAGTAACCAACTCGGGTACTCATCTCCAATATTTACTCGGGGTTTGTTACGTCTCTGGTCACGCAACTGTTAGAAACATGCCGTTTTTTTTTAACGTCATGTAGAATCTATCTCCGTTGATCCCGTTTGTTTGTGTGCTGCTTTCATGGCTGTACTAACGTTACAGCTGTAGTGCGCTGGGTTTATGTTTTTACAGGTATATCTGGCAACCCTGCCTGGCTGTCAAACTGGGCAGTTGATAACAACACACAGGCCAAAACACAAACAGAAATTCCGTCACGGAACGGAAATTTCAAAAGGAGAAAATACTGGCATTAGCAATGATGTCAGAAAAGATAATATTTCAACTTAACATGTTTCCTTAATATCTGATGACATATTGGGGTCATTTTTGGATTTATGACAGTAAATATATTACATATTAGACCTTTAACGTTATTGTCCCTACGGCTTAAGTTACTGCGTAGCGATCATAGACTGTATATAGCTACAAATGTAGCGATAGGCGCTCACAAGATCTACTGTCGTTGCCTGCACTGGAGGACAGGAGATGCTCCATTTTTTGCCACATCTGAAAAATCCAATTTATTAACATTTCTAACTGCAGACTTTTATTATTTTTATTAATGAAAAAACTACAGACCTGATCAGTTATAACATGTGAAACTCTAACCCTTTATTAATGACTTAGTAATAGCTGCAAACCTGATGACTTATCAGACAATGTAAAACATGTACTCCTTTATTAATGACTTATGGTGGTATAGAAAATTATTTTTCACAACCTGGCAACCCAAACCTCATGCTAATTAATTATTTTCATACCATTAATTAAGCCATTGATTAATGCTTTTAAACCCTTTTTAAAAGGGTGCCTTATCAGAACGTGGTGTGTCATACATGTCATACATGAAAATAGCTTCAAGTCATTTGATTTAAGATTGCATGTTGACCTCACTACGTTTGCTTCAGAGAAATGCACAATGGTTCTTTTTTTGGATAAATTGTGTAACATGAAATGTATTTTCCTACAGAACTTGCTTACACATCACATCTTGGAGAGATTGCAAAACAAGATGCAATACGTGGTCAGCCATCCTGACTTGGACCTGGATTATCTTAATTTCATGTGCACCCATGAATGCATACTGATTGATTCATTGGTAGAGCAAATGGATTTGCCAGGGAATATATTTAATGCTCTAAGAGAACTGTGTAACCTGGTTAAATGTCAGGTGGAAAATGATCAAGATTTTCCATATGATGTACAGACAGTGCAAGGGGCAAGGGAGCGACCCAAATTCATTATTCAAAAGGGAAAGTTACAGGATATGATAGACACCCAGCTGCCCATACCATGCATAGCAAAACAGCTGGGAGTGAGTAACATCACAGTATTCTGTCGCACTTTAGTGTCTAAAATCTATATATATATATATATATATATATACCTATATTTAAGGGGTGCTTATATTTGTGTCCAGATCATGTACCTGGAACCTGCTAACAATAATAAGGCATCTACTGGCCTCACCTTTTTCCTGACCTCTTGTGAGAGAAATTGATTGCCCTCAAAGTATGTACAAGAGATCATGCAGGTCCTGATGTTGCACAGTGCTATATAACTTTTATAATAACTTTTATATAACTATGTAACAGGGTCAGAGCTGATCAAGGCGTGGAGAACGTTGACATTGCGCAGTATATGTTTACTGTGCGAGGAACTGACCAGGCAAGTTTTATTTCTGGAAAGTGTCCACAACCAGAGTAACCTTAATTCAATTCAATTCAATTCAATTTTATTTATGGTATCAAATCATAACAAGAGTTACAGTGGGGCAAAAAAGTATTTAGTCAGCCACCAATTGTGCAAGTTTTCCCACTTAAAAAGATGAGAGAGGCCTGTAATTTTCATCATAGGTACACTTCAACTATGAGAGACAAAATGAGAAAAAAAAATCTAGAAAATCACATTGTAGGATTTTTAATGAATTTATTTGCAAATTCCTCGGGAAAATAAGTATTTGGTCACCTACAAACAAGCAAGATTTCTGGCTCTCACAGACCTGTAACTTCTTCTTTAAGAGGCTCCTCTGTCCTCCACTCGTTACCTGTATTAATGACACCTGTTTGAACTTGTTATCAGTATAAAAGACACCTGTCCACAACCTCAAACAGTCACACTCCAAACTCCACTATGGCCAAGACGAAAGAGCTGTCAAAGGACACCAGAAACAACATTGTAGACCTGCACCAGGCTGGGAAGACTGAATCTGCAATAGGTAAGCAGCTTGGTGTGAAGAAATCAACTGTGGGAACAATTATAAGAAAATGGAAGACATACAAGACCACTAATAATCTCCCTCGATCCAGGGCTCCACGCAAGATTTCACCCCGTGGGGTCAAAATGATCACAAGAACGGTGAGCAAAAATCCCAGAACCACACGGGGGGACCTAGTGAATGACCTGCAGAGAGCTGGGACCAAAGTAACAAAGGCTACCATCAGTAACACACTACGCCGCCAGGGACTCAAGACCTGCAGTGCCAGACGTGTCCCCCTGCTTAAGCCAGTACATGTCCATGTCCAGTACATGCCCGTCTGGAGTTTGCTAGAGAGCATTTGGATGATCCAGAAGAGGATTGGGAGAATGTCATATGGTCAGATGAAACCAAAACAGAACTTTTTGGTAAAAACTTAACTCGTCGTGTTTGGAGGGGAAAGAATGCTGAGTTGCATCCAAAGAACACCATACCTACTGTGAAGCATGGGGGTGCAAACATCATGCTTTGTGGCTGTTTTTCTGCAAAGGGACCAGGACGACTGATCCGTGTAAAGGAAATAATGAATGGGGCCATGTATCGTGAGATTTTGAGTGAAAACCATCAGCAAGGGCATTGAAGATGAAACGTGGCTGGGTCTTTCAGCATGACAATGATCCCAAACACACCGCCCAACGAAGGAGTGGCTTCGTAAGAAGCATTTCAAGGTCCTGGAGTGGCCTAGCCAGTCTCCAGATCTCAACCCCATAGAAAATCTTTGGAGGGAGTTGAAAGTCTGTGTTGCCCAGCGACAGCCCCAAAACATCACTGCTCTAGAGTAGATCTGCATGGAGGAATGGGCCAAAATACCAGAAACAGTGTGTGAAAACCTTGTGAAGACTTACAGAAAACGTTTGACCTCTGTCATTGCCAACAAAGGGTATATAACAAAGTATTGAGATGAACTTTTGTTATTGACCAAATACTTATTTTCCACCATAATTTGCAAATAAATTCATTAAAAATCCTACAATGTGATTTTCTGGATTTTTTTTTCTCATTTTGTCTCTCATAGTTGAAGTGTACCTATGATGAAAATTACAGGCCTCTCTCATCTTTTTAAGTGGGAGAACTTGCACAATTGGTGGCTGACTAAATACTTTTTTGCCCCACTGTAGGCCCTTGCTGTAGGTGAAGAGACCGTTAACATTAATTGTGGAAGGTCTATAGGATAAAAGCAATCTAAGTATATATCAGGTCTTATCGTTCTCTCCAGCCCTCCTGCGCCCAATGGTGAGCTGTTAGAAGCTGTGGGCAGAAGGTGATGAATTTTATCTCTGTTATAATTTTATCATTAAAGAAACTCATGAAGTCGTCACTACTAAGAGCTACAGGAATAGATGGCTCAATAGAGCTGTGACTATCTGTCAGCCTGGCTACAGTGCTGAAAAGAAACCTTAGGTCGTTCTTATTTTCTTCTGTTAGTGATGAGTAATAGTCTGATCTGGCATTTCTGAGGGCCCTCCTATAATTTTTCAGACTATCTTGCCAATCTACACAAGATTCTTCCAGTTTGGTGGAACGCCATTTACTTTAAAGTTTTCGTGAGATTTGTTTTAATTTGCGAGTTTGGGAGTTATACCAAGGTGCTAGTTTCCTTTGCATCGCTATCTTCTTTTTGATAGGAGCAACAGAGTTTAGAGTAGTCCGTAGGCAGGCCGTAGCAGCGTCTACAAAATTATCAATTTGGGAGGGAAAAGGTCCTCTGTTATTTTAAGGCATGACATTGAGTTAAATGCTGTTGGAATATCTTCCTTAAATTTAGCTATAGCACTGTCAGATAGGCATCTAGTGTAGAAACTTTTATTTAATTTTGTATAGTCTGGTAGTAAGAATTCGAAAGTTATTAAAAAATGGTCTGATAATAAAGGATTCTGTGGAAATACTATTAAATCTTCAGTATTGCGTTTTTTTGTGATGTTGGTTGTGATGTTGTGACATGGGTCAGAGGGTATCAGAGGTCATAAATGATGAACCAATTAATCGGCTCTGCTCCTATAGGCACCTTGGTGTTCATGTGGACAACACCTGGCTGGAAGGCCCGTGTTCAAAGTGTGTGTTATCATTTAGAGCAGACACGGTGAATCAGAGGGTTTATGTTATACAAGGCTGCATTACAGAGCATATTCATATGTCAGAAAGCATGACAATATCACAATTGACAAATGATTGTAGAGAACAATTCTAAATAACTTTTTGAGGGCAAGAAACAAATAAGCATTACTTTGCATAATTTTTTTTAGTAATTAAGTATACAGGTAGATATCACAACACATGACAATATTGACAGACTATGAGTTATAATGTGATTGACTTTAAATATTCAGATATAAGTGCAATTACATGTTTGGTTTTGTTGTGTACTTGGTCCACAAATCTGGTCACATCTTCATCATTAGCAATGAAGACACCATCAAAGACTGGCCGCTCCTCAGATCTAAAAAAACAACAACAGAGTTAACAGTTTAGGATATAGTGCAGTGAAAGGTTGTACAATACATAAATATCAATTTTACTGGTAAAAAATTGATTCACATGTGCGAATGAGTAAATTCTTGAATACCTTGCTGTACTCTTGAAACGATAAAGCTTGCGGTTTCCGTCAACCGAGACGGCAAGCATTGCTGGAGTGCAGGAAGGACAGCTAAACTGGTCCTCTTTGCAAATGGCATCAACTTCATATTGAGCCCATTCAAAAAAAAAAAACAACAAATACTAACACGGCCAAAGCGAACAGTCCGCTTCTCAAGCGTTCGTAGAAATACCTGACAGGACATTTCTGGCGATGCCATCTTCAAGCTCTCAAAAGTAAAAAAATAAGCCTTCCTCATAAATTGTTGCAAAATTGAGGGTGGCAGGCCAGTAGCCACTTAGTATAAGGTCATCCACTCCTGCAGTCCAAGTAGCCTGGCATCTCTCACAGCTCAGCTCTGGCATGTTGAGATCATACAGCCCTACAAAGTAACATTTACCACCACTGTAATGTTATGACTGCCAAGGTTAGAATTATATGTTGTATATATCTATCATCATATCATATCATAATCATATATATCTCAATGATTCAGTAAAGCCTGCTGACTTGGCGGACACCATCATTAATAAGTAATTTGTAAATGGTATGAGTAAGTATGTGCTAACTGTTCAGTCCTTCCAAACAAGTTTGCATGACAACCCTGATGTGCACATTTCTTTCAGATATTACATTGTTGTGGCTGTTGAATTTTAATCTTTTTTTTTTTAACTGGACAAAAGAAAATCTTTCACATAATTACCATTTATTGTGACCAAAGCAACTGACTTTCCTTGGATGACCCGCAGTGCTCTGGTGGACAGCCACAGATTTGGACAGGCATCTCAATAGGAAAAAGCCGCACTAAAAGACATTACACAAATTAGTTTGGATAATTCATCATTAGCGACAGTTAGACATACATTATACCCACTCACACAAAGAAGTCCATAACTTACCACAGCATTATCCACAGCGCAACTGGTTGGAGGTAATGGCTGGAAGAAACCAGCACACATGGCATCCAGGTTGTAAAGGCTGTAGGTTTTGTTGTGCCGGCTGATGTCGCATTCAGCACAGAGGAATGAACATGGTAAGCAGTCTCTGCATCTGACAGTTGTTCCCACATTGACTGCAGATTTGTGTTGCCACGTTCCCCTGTGCCAGCATGCTATTTACAAGGCAAGGTCTCTTTGCCCTCCATCTCTCAAAAAAGAGAGCGTTACGAGTGCTCCAATTCAAGGAAGCCAGAGGAGCTCCCTGGTCTACTGCAGCTTCCTCTATCTCATCGTCAGAGACACTCAAGGAGTGCTGCAGATCTTGCAGAAGACATTCTGTTACAATTGTAAAAGTACATAAGAATAAAAAAAATACATATGGTTGGGCTATAAGAGGTCCCACCATGGTTTGTCTGTTTGATCATTTGCATAAAAACTAGCCATACAAAATGAAAATGATTAATTCAGGGATGAACATATTATCAAAAAACCTTTTTTGAGACTTTTTTTATTCAAACAGTTCATGTTGAATGTTATATAATGAATTACATACCAGCAGAGATGGTCTTTGAAGCAGTCTCTGGAGCAAAGGCCACCTCAGAGTTAGTGCCATGATCAGCAGTGTTGCAGGGAGGACCTCACCCTCAACCCTGGCGCGGATTCTTCCTCTTCTTTCCTACAAACTTATTTTATACGATTATTTACAATCATGACCAACTGTACCACAAAAAAAACAACACTGATAACATTACTATTTCATACTTGCACCATGGCTAGTGCCTAGGCTGGTTCAAAACCGGAAATTGCACAAGTTCATTTAGTTGGAAAATACAATTACTGTTGGTTATCTGCCCATTCAGCGATATATAGACAATGGCAGCAAATACAAATGCTCGTTGTAAAAGCAAATTAAAAAATAAGCGAGCTATTAAAAACTAATAAAAAAACAAACCATTTCAAGCTAAGCCTTACCAAAGTCGACATCTTGTAAGAGATTTTACTGCCCATCCATAACAAGATTTCTAAACAATATTGTTCCAGCCGGCACAATGAAGCTAACTTTTATTATCTTATTTTATAAGTTGTATATTATTAGTAAGTATGTAATAGTTACCTTAATGTATCTATTTCAATTAAGATCCAAGACGCGAACATATATACATGCATACCTTGATATTCAATCTTAAATGCCTAAACAATCTCTTGAAAATATGAATGATAAAAACAATACTGACCTTTTTCTGACTGATTCCTGTGTGACCTTGGCCTTGCATAAAGTACATTCCCATCAATGTCTCTCTTTCTCCACCTGACTGTTAACTTGGATGTCCTCGCTGGTGGTGCTGCCTCCTCTTTCTGCAGCTCAGCAAGCAGGTCATCAGCATTTTGGAGGTCATCAATAAGTTTTTGATCAAGCAGGTTATCGTCCAGATCTGAATCACTCATAGTGACCAGCAGAAACACAAACTTCCAACTAACAAATACAGTAGACAGATAAGACAAATACAGAGGTAAGCAGAGAGAGATAAAGAGAGAGAGACAACACCCCTGAAAAGTTTTTACAAATGATGATACCAACAAATTGTTGTGAGCTAATGTTATTTGAAATAACGTTAAATCACTATACATTTCCCGTGATTGTACCCGTTATGATGATACATGTGACAATAAGCTAGGCTAACTGATGTATTACACTAATGTTTGATTTTAAATCTACTAACAAATACATTTTGTAACTGTCTAAACAACATATTTACTGTTTCTCTGCCACTACTTCACCAACACATCTGGCCAATATTTTAGTAAATCTACTGTTATTACTAATTACATTAACCACATGTTGAGATGGACTGAGACAGACAAAAGCAGTAGGAACACTTCTGAGGCTATATCAAGTTCAATTTACTGTAGAAAATTGAGGAATAGCACCACACAAAGCAGCTAACGTTACCTTACGGCTAACGTTAGCCTACTGCAGGTTTCACTTGTTGGAGGAGCCAGTATTTTTATTAACGCTTTACATCGTTCATCGTCCCATTAAACTGCTACCTGTACGCTGAAAAGTTTAAACAACTTATTGACCTATGAGATCGCTGTGGTGATAATTGTATGTTGTTATTTTACTTACTGTGTTGAAATGCGTGCAGAGGCGCCATCGAGAGGTGCGCAGGGCAGAGAGGCAAGAGCAGCGCAGGTACGTCATCATGCTCTTTGGCTCAGTCATTGATTGCGCCTTGAAAGGTCAGCGGCAACGAGGTCAAAGTTGAAATATGAACTTTGAGCACCGGCAAAGAATTTCTAATAAGGGAAGAAGTTCCACTCTCTCGTTACTTCCGGCTTCTGAACTGGTTGCAGTTCCACCAGAGTTCCATATAGGGGGCGCTCACAGGCCAGTGCAGAATGAATGGGACTCTATGGAGCTATACTCCTCAAAATCCACTTTTCTCAGGATATAATTTTTTGTCTAGTAATTTGAATGTTGCATTCGAAAGGGGAAGAGGCTAAGAAAATACACACTGCTGGGTGTTAGATTTTTTTAAAGTGGCTTTTTTGTTCTAAAAAGCCTTTTAAAATGTCAATGACGTCATACACATAGGCCAGAGATACTGCTTTACGGCAAGCTGAGTCGCTTCCTTTGTTCTCTCGAAGCATCGACAACACAGCTGACAGCTCTCCCTGTTAATACACGTGCTAGAAAGAGGTTTGCTAATGTTTTAAAGACCATGCCGAAATATTCACTCTGACATTCTGGTTCTGCTTTGGATGCCATCAAGCGGGATCTCGGATCGTAATCAGTCCTTCACTGACCAATCAGCATTCATTAGCAGAATGCTAGCGTGTTATGGGCAATAACGACTCAACCTGTAAGAAATCGAAAGGACACAAGTACTCGTTCATTCAACTTTTGACTTATAATCCATGTTGAACTTGCAAAAACTACAATCAAATCTGAGATTCCTCAATGACAATCAGGCGAAAGAGACAAATTTAGCCGTCTAGCTCCATAGAGTCCCATTAATTTAGCACTGGACCGCGATTACCCCTAGTGGAACTCTGGTGGAACTGCAACCAAATTCGGTACAATGGGGCTGAATAGGGAGTGGAATGGCTTTCCGTAGACGGGCTTTGGCGCCGCACTCGGCGGCAATTCCAAGCGGTGCGCGACCTACGCGATGCCAAGGATAACGCTCTAGCGCTCTAGTTGGGCGGCACCACTATCCCCATAGGAAAACAATGAAAGGCCAGCGCAGAGCCGTTTTACTGCGGCGGGTTTACACGAAATAATGGCAAATGCGTTTCTTAAACATTTAAACACTTACACCAGAGTTAAATGAAGCTATGCAATGTTACAAGTGGTTATATGATTAATTAATCGAATATTGTAGCACAGTGTATAAAGCCTATATATCATTTATTTACAAATAATAGGCTATGTCTCGTCGGCAAAACTGCTGGCGAAAAGAGTCAATGATAAAAAATAAACAGTTGTGAAAAAGGAGGAGCTGTTATTTTGCTTCTCTCTATGTTTAATGTTATACACATATCATTTATTATGTTATTTTTTATTCCTATTGTGGGCTAGTCATCACCGAGATCAGCTTGAATCGTCATGGTCCCCTGTCGTCTATATTTTACGAGATTGGGGCTCCATTAAAGTCTATCGGACTACCCTGCACGTTAGAATATTACTCCGAGGGGTGCCCATTACGTTGACTCGTTACGCCAAAGGGTCCTGACCAAGCGTCCAAATGTTACGACTTGGGAGTGAGAACGTTGAATGTACATATATATATAATCAGTGGTTTTGTCACCAGCAACAACACGTTGCTCATCTTTGTTCCAGTAAGTTATGCATCGTAATAACCAAAGCCCGTCTACGGAAAGCCGTTCCACTCCCTATTCAGCCCCATTGTACCGAATTTGGTTGCAGTTCCACCAGAGTTCCACTGGGGGTGATCGCGGTCCAGTGCTAAATGAATGGGACTCTATGGAGATAGACGGCTAGATTTGTCTCTTTCGCCTGATTGTCGTTGATAAATCTCAGATTTGATTGTAGTTTTTGCAAGTTCAACATGGATTATAGGTCAAAAGTTGAATGAACGAGTACTTGTGTCCTTTCGATTTCTTACAGGTTGAGTCGTTGTTGCCCATAACACGCTAGCATTCTGCTAATAAATGCTGGGTGGTCAACACCCAGCAGTGTGTATTTTCTTAGCCTCCCCTTTCGAATGCAACATTCAAATTACTAGACAAAAAATTATATCCTGAGAAATATATTGAGGAGTATAGCTCCATAGAGTCCCATTCATTCTGCACTGGCCTGTGAGCACCCCCTATATGGAACTCTGGTGGAACTGCAACCAGTTCAGAAGCCGGAAGTAACGAGAGTGGAACTTCTTCCCTTATTAGAAATTCTTTGGGAATAACGTTTAAAAAAATCAGCGGAATACTCCGGAAGTGACGTAGTGCGTGCCGCTCGGCGGATAAGAAGAATACATAATATTCGTAATATTGATGTTTTTGTCTAACGTTGTATTTGAGGATGTAAACAATAAAGCTAACAATAATAATAAAATAAAGTTATGGGAGTAGTAATTTTAAAATATATTGGTATATTTCTCATAATTAGAAGTTGGCAGTGTAGAATTTTGGATACACTCTGGGGTGTTTTGGGATGGGGAACACACTGGTGTCATCAGATTTTAAAAATTGAATCGTTAAATAGGTGAAAATAGCTTATTACCATATTTGACAGTGCTTACAGTGGGTAAACTTTGGTGACCATATCTACATGACAGCTGAGGTCCAGAGCTTACTATAACAGCTGGTCTTATGTGTGTAGCACCTTCTGTTGCTAAATGACAAGCCTTCAAACATGGACTGGGTTCAAAGTTCAGAGGTCAATATTTCAAAGCAGGAGTAATGTATCCTCTTCAGACTGACATATGTTACTGTCGAGGTTGAGACCTTTCCAACGATGTTTGCTATAGTCCTCTGACAACGTTTTTCATTTCGTTGTTCAAATGCTTCACACATAACACTTGACATATTGTTTTATCATACAGCTGACATGTACTTACAATAAAAAAACATAAACAAAGTGATATGCAGCCAGACTAAAGCACATTATCAGCCATAATCTATTGCTCATCTTTCACAAACAGTGACAAGCCCTACACACAATCTTATATGCATTATATCATGAAGCTATTCCACAACCAGCCTTAAGCAACATTATTTAAAGTTTTAATTGAGGTAGGTCCAAATTAGGCCTATAGTTTATAAATATTTAGTTTACATTGGGGTGCCAGCAGAGGATAAGAGCTACTTGGCATGGAGAATAAAGATCAGACCATATTCTCTGTGCTTGCCTGGAGAGACTGGTTTCTATTCCTCTCCACAACCTTCATGACAGTCACCTGACAACCAAACTTTAAATGAGATGTTTTTAGATATTGTCATGCTTTCTGACATATGAATATGCTCTGTAATGCAGCCTTGTATAACATAAACCCTCTGATTCACCGTGTCTGCTCTAAATGATAACACACACTTTGAACACGGGCCTTCCAGCCAGGTGTTGTCCACATGAACACCAAGGTGCCTATAGGAGCAGAGCCAATTAATTGGTTCATCATTTATGACCTCTGATACCCTCTGACCCATGTCACAACATCACAACCAACATCACAAAAAAACGCCAAAACACATGTTGTATATGTACACATACCCAAACAAAGCTCCATCTCTGTGAACTAGTCCCTTCTTAATTTTGAAGGCTATATGGCTACAAGCTGTAACCACGGTGATTGATATGAGGATCATCTTCTGAATATAATAATGAATATGTTAGGCCTACCATAAATACCTAAATTTAAAAAAAGTCAGTTATTTCACCATTCAATATTGTCACCATCCAATATTACCAGGTTCATATTGTGGAATCTGTTCTGTGTGTCTGAATGATAAATGGTGCTAATAAAAAATTTAACAAAAAAAAAAAAGTCATTTATTTAAAAAAAACTAATAAGCAGTGTGATGTTAAATTAAAGTAAGTCCCACACATACATATGCTCATGTTTTTTCCCCTTTAGTCTTTGCTATTAACATTCATCAACCACAAAATTAGAACATTTTTAAATAATGATGCATGGAAATACTTCTCTTTGTAAGTAGTTTATTTATTGTTTTTAACAACAGAACAAGTCAAAACAAATGCAAATAAGTCAAATATAAGCATAAAACAATTTTTTCATTATTGGTATATTTATTGTACAAATTCTCACGTAGGCTACAACGTGCAGCAAGCTTTCACAGACGCCGTGCGGTAATAACTACGTCACTTCCGGAGTCTTCAGCTGATTTGTTTTGTTGTCACAATACATGAGACAAATACATGAAACTGTATTTTATTATTATTAATATCTTCATTGTTTACATCCTCAAATACAATGTTAGATCAAAAACATCAATATTACGAATATTATGTATTTTCTATCTTCTTATCCGCCGAGCGGCACGTACCATATCACTTCCGGAGTATTCCGCGGATTTTTTAAAAACGTTATTACGGTGCATAACTTACTAGAACAAAGCTGAGCAACGTGTTGTTGCTGGTGACTAAACCACTGACTGTATATATGTACATTGAAGCGATACTGGTGTTAAAGACCCGCTGATCGTTGTCTGATTCTCTGACATGAATGCCCGCATTGCATTGTGGGAAATCGGCTTTACATGCGCCAAAATAATATTATTAAAATAAAGGAATGTATACTATGATAACATCTAAATAAATGTTGATAGATGTAGAGTTATAGTTTTTAAAATATCAATAAACAACAAAGCAATCCATCTTCCCTGGCCGAAATTATGGCTGTTAATATATTGAGCACCCCCATTTTGTCATAAGGTGCACGTTCTAGTCGACCCGAGCAGTTTGCATGTTCATAAACTAGTTGCTATAGTATTACTATACGGCTGCTGGACAGTGCAAAGGACTCTACTGCTCTTACTCCATTCGCAGACAAATAACCAGTCATCATCCTGCGGCCGTACGTTGGTCCGGTCTGTCAAATGAAAATTAACGTTGTGGGCTTTATAACTCCTGGTGAGTTTGTTTGGGGTGTCCTACGCAACCAAAATTAAAAACTCACCTGGTTAATTGCTCGAGTCACAGCCATCTCCAAATCACTGTTCAAATGTCCCCACCTTGAGAGGTTGTTCTGCTCACAAAATCTTCTGACACTCGTCACTGAGCATCCTCGTTGGACACCCATACGACTAATGTTTGCAGTGATATCTGCATGAGTCATTCCTGTATTAAACATTAATAGTATGTCATCTCTGTACTCTTCTAAAGCAGCCATGGCCAATCCTCACACTCGATGCTCTTCTGATTCTGTGCCCGCCGCTATGTCGTACATGGAAGTGCCATACCCATGTGGAAGTGGCCCTGCCCATATATATATATATATATATATATATATATATATATATATATATATATATATATATATTTTTTTTTAATATAATTTGTCAGTTAAAAATATATTAGCCATACATGTGTATCTCATTAAAATGGATAAGGGAGCGTTTCAGGCGGAGTGAGGTACTGCATTGTTGGCGACTGCAGAGCCATCACAGCCTGTATTCAAATCCGTTCTTGACAAAAGCTACGGCTGTTGTCACGGGTTTGTTCATTTATACAGTCCGATTAAAACTAGCTTGAATAATGTTTCGAAGGGATAGGATCATGGATAAAGGCCGTTTGACGTTAGACAGCATATAAATGAAGACAATAAATGACACAAATGAAGACCTAAACATACGTTAAATGTATAGCAAAAGCTACATTTATTTGCACTGAAAATACACAGCTGTGCAACTAATATTAAAGCAGAGTTATGCATTTTAGAATAGGCATTAGATAAACATGGCAATAAAAACAAATGAGACTTCTTTTGGTCAAGTCTTCAAACCCATGTAGTCTTAGCTGAATTTACTACATCAAAGATTCCATCAGAACAGTGTGCATGAACAAAATAATGTTTTGTTAATGTAAGGTAGCATTAGGGAACAAACAATGCAGAGCCATAAAATAAAATATATAAAAATAAAAAGAGTGCCAGGGTGGACAGTAAATGCAATATGAACGCATTCAAGTACTGCTTCTACAAACGCTCACAAGATGTACAGCCGCAAATATATATATATATATATATATATATTTTTTTTAATAACTCTTTAAGATATCCAGGGCAGCAGACAGACCCACAACCTCAGTCACAGGGTCATCTTTTCTGCACTTCAGGCAACAAGATGAAGTTGCCATCCATTCTTCTACACGTCTTACACCCCACCAGGCCCCTGCAGCATGCCGAAAACATGTACCTGGAAAACAAATTACCGAAAATGCAACATGTATTAATCATTGGAAATATCACAGAAGATTCTATATGCAATACCGTAATACCAGGCCTGTATTAAGACAATGTGGTGTATACCTCAACCATAAAAACCAAAGCATTTTCATTATGCAAAGAGAAACCAACACTGGCCAAAAATATCAGACATAATCAAGGGGATTTCTCAAATGTAATTTACTAACTTATCCAACTACATACATGTAGGCATATAACAGTGAGCACTATATTCAAATGTCTCAATTCAAAATGTCTATAAATTCAAAAAGCCAAAATCAATACTATATATTGCAGCATTGTGGGTCGGTCAAATATGTATTTTTCCGACTTTATTTCATGGGCCCTGAAAGCAACTCCTCTGGTTGGTCAAAAACTTTCAAAAGCATCATGGGAAAGCTAAAATTGCTTTAGCATCACAGCTAACGACAATAAAAGGACTGAAAATGAATAAGATATGGACAAAAGACCATCAATATTAGATCTAAGAATATGGATTTATTGCACAAAGTTCAATGAAAGAAAAACAAGTTCTAGGAAAAGAAGCGCAGACTGTGGACCGGTCTTTTACACTTCTCTGCATACTGAATAAACTCAATTGACCCAAACCAAAACCCTTAATATGTCTTGTCTTGTGCCAACTAAGCTAGCTACCACCAGCGTTAGCTGGTAACTTAAGGGAAAGTTTGCAGATTTTCTGCATTGTCGTACATGCAGATGAATGGTAGCAGTACCCGGAGGTCCATGTCACGGAGGTAAATCTCCACTGGATGACTTGCTTCAGAAGGGTTGAAAATCTTAAACTTTTCCCTTTAGCGTTTAGCTTAGTGTAGCGCCATAGCAACCTTTAGGCCTAATTACTGATTTTCAACCGAGTCATCCTCAGCAGCTCTACCCTCTTGCCAAAGATCGTGACATCCAGTTGAAAAAAACTAAGATGCTGACGCCCGTATCGTCAAACTCGAAGCTTCAAAGAGCCGGTTCACATGTTGTGTGTGATTTCACGGATGCTACTTCCACTATTTTACAGTTTATGAATGACACTGACGTGAGAGGAAAGGAGGATTGGTTCAAGGTACGTTCACACAAATAAATCTTTAGGAAGGAAAACAGTGTAACAATTTATGATACAAATTCATGATACCAAATAAAACAGACGAGTTCAGAGTTTTCACAGAATAAAATGCAAAATATTTGCAACAGTAGAGAAAAGATCACTTTGCAGGACAGCAGGAATGCAAAGAATCAGAATACATTTGTATTCCCTGTACCTTTTTCTGACCCTGCCTTTCCATATTCCCTCTCTCGCTCTGCCTTCTCACTTTCCTTCCTTCCTTTCGTTCCTTTTCCCGTTTGATTCTGCGCCTCTCTCCATCCCTGAGGCATATCGCAGAGCTGCTGTCGGATGTAATCATCAGACGCCTGGCTGCTCTCATCCCTCAACATGTTAGATCATAAATTCCTCTGCCGCTTTCTCCTCTCTCTTTCTTTTAGTCCTTTTTCTGTCATCCTTTTATCGTTTTGCTTTGTCTACACTTCTGTCCATCTTTCTTCATCTGTCGCCAGCACTACACACATTTTAGATGTTCTGCTCCACTCCATTTCTTCTATTCTCTGAATTTTGTTGCATAATGATAGCATTAGACTTTTTTGACACTCTCTGAAGTGCTGTCTTATCTGTCTTGTTTTTTCTTTTCACCTTCCTTTGTCAACTCTCATTCTGAGGATCTTCTGAAGCAACATGTGTCACTGGAAGAGGCTGCACAGCGGGACTAACTCTCATTGTGCTTTAACAGCTCTGAATTGTCTTTTGCAGCCTTGGAGTTTGGGATTGTGCAAAGCAAACACCGGTAGCCCAATTTTCCACCAACATGACAAAAGAGAAATGTTTATATTAAGTGACAACATGCAGAGACTGATATTTCACAAACTCTGTGGCCGACGGCGCAATCAAACCACCATTACATGTGTACGTGTGTTGCTCTGCTCAGACAGTGAATCTCTGTTTGGTGCCAGTGAACATTTCCAATAGTCTGTTCTATTGAAATGTCAGCTCCCGCCCGTCAAGATCCATGTGGCAGGTTGACGTGACAGCAGGGTAAGAAAATACAATATTAATAAAGAAAAGTTATTGATTTTTAGCATGAAAACATTGGACTATGTGAGGATTTACTAAAGCCATGGAAGGTAGTTTGAGGTGAACAATTGTGTTAATATCTAAGAGTTGGTAGAGGCATTTTTTTTTTAAGATTATTGTTTGGGCATTTTAGGCCTTTAAATGACAGGACAGCTAAAGACAGGTAAAAGGGAGAGAGAGGGGGAATGATATGCAGCAAAGCACAACCAGGTGAACTACCGGGGCGACTACCGAGTTGGTAGAGACATTTTGACATTTAACTCATTTTCTTGCATTTATCAATTTTCTCAATACATATTCTTTTCCTGTAACAATTTATGAAATGACAATGTGAAATCTGCCACTTGCAGTGATGAACCTCCAGAGAACTATCAGCTGAATCTGCAGCTCCCCTCGGCTTTCCAGAGCTTCATAGTTTTAGTTCATTGTTTATGTCCGGCCCAAAACTTTACTGTTCTGGTTCACTCTCAGCGCTCTCATAGCGTCGTTTCCAGCCGTAAAACAGGCCGCTGTTTTCAACAAAAAAGCTGTAAAACGTAAGGTGAACAGATTTCTGAGACAAATTCCGGGGAGCGTAAATACCTCCAAAAAAGGTAATGTTGTTATCTTTGTAAAACTTAAAACGGGGACACTGCCCCAGGGGCATCACAAGACCTAGAGCTGCACTGGGGCACAAGCCCCCCTAGGGGGGGTCCATGGGCATGCTCCCCTGTAAGAACATTTAGTCTATTTTAACATTTAAATGCATCAATCTGGTGCACTTTGAAAAGAAATTCAGAGGTAAGACTTGATTATTCTTATCTATGGATATAAATACTGTATTTGTGCTGTAGCCTGAACTATTTTGCACTTCAGAATTTTAACCATGCACACACAGGTTGAATAGTTTTTTCTTCATACTTTTGCATTAATGTCACTAGGAAGTATTCCAGTGTAAATATATATAATATATATATATTCATATTTGTAAGTGGGATATATATAAGTAAGTGGGATTGTCAGGAATCTGGCAATATAATAACCATTATGGTGGGATACACTGGCTAAGCAATTTACAGAAATGTCTGTGCTGACATAAATAGTTTACATGAGAATACATTATAATTTTGGCCAAAAGCTGGAGACCATGTAGAAGTTTTGTTGCAATTTCAAAACCGGATTATCCAGGAACCGTTTGTTGTACCGATGCATGTGTTGAGCAAAGAGTTTGTGAAATATTTCACAGAGAGTAATGGTGTGCAGAGATTTATGCAGAATGCAAATATGATAACATTTCATGTAAGTTCAATGTTAATTTTCTCGCAAACCTGGCAAAAATATCATTGGAAAGCTTAGATTCTGGTTGAGGTGGTTGTGCCAGACTCACGCCTTTGGCTGAGTCAGAGGGAGAGCAGGTGTGCGGTTGTGAAGAAGTTGGTAATTTCATGGTGCAGATTAACACTTTTGCATGCACTATATCCGTGTCACATTCTCATTAGGGGCTGAGCCCCCCTAAAGGTCTGATCCTAGAATCCCCCTGCTGCTACTTCCTACACCTCAGAGGGAAATGTTGTAATGTTTACTGCACTACATTTATCTGACAGCTTTTGCTTTATTGCTTCATGCTAGGCTTGTTTCTGCAAGAGCTCATTGAGTATCGGATACAGTTAAAACTAGTGAGGAAATATTTTCCTTTTACATTAGTCCAGTATTAAACGAGATCGCTGCAGTCGGCAACAGCGAAACAAGCTACAATCTAAGTTAATGGACGTCAATTGTCCAGCTTGTATTTACGTTCATAAAAGTGCACGTTTTGCCGCTGACAGGCTCAGATTAATATTCTAAGTGTCTGACAACATTATGGAAAGGATTTCTAAGGAGGTCGATCTTTCTGTTAGAGTAAGATTCTTTTTTTAAAGTCTGCAAAATTGCGTTCGCTAAACCTACCAGACTCCATGTAAATAAACAGTAATTTTAGCATTGTAAAATATGGACATTCTAGAACATATCTGAGCTCTGAGCAGCACTTGCTCTGGCTTGAGTTTGCGCGTGTAGCGTCATGTGTGCGAGTCAGCGCGACTATATGTTTGGTCAATGTTTTCTTTCTTTCATTACAATTTCGGGTCTGTCAGTCACAGTGAAAACCGGGGACATTTCCGGGGACAGCTCCAGCCGGATAACCCCGGAAATCGGGGACGTCTGGTCACCCTACTAAAACGCCACTACTACCTGCTCAGCAGCAGACAGACCCAGTGAGAGACTGGTAAACGGAGTGGAGCATACAGCAGCTAAACAGACAGATATGTCTCTCAGGATAAGGTGGAGACCAAAAACAGAGCTAAAAGAGAGAAACAATGGACTTATATTTGCCAAGTGGTCAGAAACAAGACTCCAAATGAAGGATCATGTTGCTCAGTCACTTCTGGATGTGGAAATAAGCAGTATATAAATTTACCATATCAACGTAAAAGGGGAGTGTTATGTTCACATATTGTTTTTGCTGCCCCCAAGTTGTCAAAAAAAAAAGTTACTGTGGGTTTACAGTTTAGATGTTATGGTTGGTTGTATTTAAAAATATATATCTTGTTTACAACTCTTTTTTACAGGTTTTTGCCTCGTGTCAGAGACGGACTGACAATCTGCGTTCGGGAAAAGACGACGGCCATCCAACCGTCAGCCGTCGGCACAAAAAAAGTCTAATAAAACGATATTAACAGCCAACAGCAAGGGGCGCTAATACGATAACTTACTGTATATGCTACGTGTTAAAAAAAACAGGAAGAGAGTAGGAGAGTAGGCCTACTAGTCTGGCTATCACCAATCCACAGCCTGGTCATGATGAGGCAGACAGCAGTTCATTTCACATCAGCAAGAGACCGCGATTTCACTTCGTTGTATATGAGAGGTTGTAGTGAGCTCACTTTTGCTGCTAGGATAAAGACTATGGTATTGAATTAAACGGGAAAACATCAGGCATGCATTGGTATCACTCTAAACGTGCTAACAAACAGGGAGGGGGCTAAATAATTCACCAAATTTAACCAAAAGTTTAACCAAAAAATCCTAGCTTGCACTGTCTGTCTTCCGTCAGAGTGCAGTTTTTCCTTGTCTTATTTGCGTTTACTATTGTGGAACTGGCAAAGACCTGGTGGTTGTTTGTGAAAGCTTCATAGACAAAATTGATAGGGCCTAGTCATTTTCATCATTTCACAGCCTTAATATGAATCAACGTGTAATATGACATTGACGAAATATTAATTAGGTTATTAAATGCTAATTCTTTAACACAAAGCAACACATATCATCAATAATAGCTAATAAATAGCTAATAAATCTTTAAAATTATTTGTTTATTCAGGTTGAAGATAGTTGCAGCACAAAAGATGACAGGGAGAGTGCAGGGAAGTGCCAGGATGTCCCAGGATGCTCTACATCACAATGTTTCAAACAGCAAGTGTTTAGTTGTAAAGATGGTACCAACCGCAAATGGCTAACAAACACAACTCCAATTATCATCATTGGTTTTGAGATGTTACTTGCTGTGAATACCTTGTCTGATAGGCTACAGTATTGTGGCATAGTATCAGGACATCCTGGCTAGTGTCTGTCGTGCACGGCTAGGGGCGAATTGCCAGATGATGGGCCTATTTAGGAGAAAGTCCAGGGATGTTTTTTAGCCCCAGTCCGTCCTTGCCTCGTGTCCTCTGCAGCTGTGCATGTGTGTGTTTTCTCACTAGTCAAGCAAACAGGAACAACATCTGTCCACTTCCTCCCACTCAGCCAAACACAACCACGGAAACCTCAGTCCCACTGCCAGATCAGTGGCCTGATGGGTCAGTCACACAGCACTGGACACGTCCTCTGTGCTCCTCTAAATATTCCTCTGATTTAAAGGCTTGTGAAAGTTCATGTGAGTTTCTGCTACAGTAGGACGGGCTTTGTGATCTTCCCATTACAGCATGCTACTTTAAATTTCAGGCCAATTGCTCTGCAGTAACATGCAAGCATCTGTGATAGCCAGGCAAGCTGTCATTTTGAGCCATATGAGCTTATTGTGGCTGTTGAAATTCAGGTCTGAGTCCATGACTACACCAAGATTTCTGTCTTTGTCTGTTGTTTTTAACATTGTCGTTTGAAGCTGAGCGCTCACTTTTAATCGTGCCTCTTTTGCTCCAGAAACAACCACCTAAGTTTTTTCTTCATTTAATTTAAGAAAGTTCTGGCACATCCATTCGTTAATTTGTTCAATGCACTTACTCAGTTTTTGTATTGGACTATAGTCCCCTGGCGATAATGTTATGTAAACTTGTTTGTCGTCTGCATAACTATGGTAACTTATTTTGTCGTTTTCCATAATCTGAGCCAGTGGAAGCATGTAGATGTTAAACAGAAGAGGCCCCAGAATGGAGCCTTGGGGAACTCTGCATGTCATATTTGCATGCTCAGATGCATAAGTACCTATAGACACAAAGTAGCAGAGGCGATTTCTTTAAGACTGCAAAGGAAGCTCAGCTTCCCCTAAAATGTCAAACAATTAATGGTCAAATATGTACTATTGTGTTAACATTTTATTGACTAAAAATGCGTTCATCTCGAAGACGAGTTCGTTCAGAATCAGCTACTCAATTTCCTTCTCATACATTCCTGTAGCGTCACAGTGGATTTCTATGTTGAAGCCTAGCGTCCATTGACTTCAATGGGGCTGCTTTGAACAGTTTTTTTCAGTGCTTCGAAACTAGACGGTCATTGGATAAATGCTGCGATTATGTCCCGCCCGCGTCGCTCAGCATCTCTGGGGTGGTGGAGTGAGCTCCCTATTGACATCAGGATGGCCGAAAGCCTACGCATCTTCCGCCGAAGGTTAAAAACTAGGGCTGTCAAACGATAATTTTTTTTAATCGCGATTAATCGCTGAAGTTCTATAATTAATTGCAATTAATCGCATATTTTATCACTTGATTAAAATTCCATTATTTTGCATTTCAGAACAGCTTTTAAGTACATATTAACAATCGAAAGCAATTTTTACCAGTGTATCTTGATTGGGAATCAAATGAATGCAAAGAAAGTTACTTAATGAACTTGATTTTAAGATTTGTAATTATTTATTTACTGTAAACAAAAGAAAAATGTGTGAATCTGTCATTATTGCACAATTCCTCCAAGTACCTGACTAAAAAACAAAAAATCCCTATCCTTAATAGAGTCAATATAGTGTTTAGTAACTCCTAAATAATGTTGATTACTCACTGACGTCCAGTGATCACCGGTTAATGAGCAGCTCATTTCTGCACAAGTCCGTGTTAGCACAGCCCATCTCCACTCTTACCCGGTGACAGAGAAACAGGCTGGATAGTCCGGTACACTGTTGTTTCCACAACAACAAAAACACAGCAGTCTCTGAACTCGCGTTGGGAGTTTCATTGAAGTTGGATGTAGTCCAGTTTTTGTCTAATGAGCGGACACTTGCTAGCAGGATTGATGGAACAGGTGGCCTAGTGTTAGCTTTCCACCTAGCTAGGTTATACTCCAGCCCCAGTTCGCGTTTCACCACTGAGGATGTCCCCCCGTGATCGCCCGCTCTGGCCGTTGCCCGCTACAGCCGCTGCAGCTGCTCGCTCTGGCCGCCGCAGCTGCTGCTGCTCGCTGCGGCCACCGCTGCGGCCACCGCTGCTGCCCGCTCCGGCCACAGCTGCGAGCACCGACAGTGGCCAAGGCCGTATTGAAACTGAAGGAATTGTTATTCTTTTTCCCAGCAAATGAATTGCCTTTTTGAGGGGCTTAACGTATTCAAAAACTCACCAAAATTGGCGTTCGCATCAAGCCTGATGAAAATTTACATATTTTAAGGGTTTCGGGAACAGCCGCACAAAAATGGCTCACTAGCGCCCCCTACAAAGTTACACATATGTAGCATGTCAAGACATACAAAAACCCAACCCTACCCTAAACCCAACAGGAAGTCCGCCATTTTGAATTCAAAGTTCGAAATTAGTGCAATTTTGGCCATTTCCATGTCGTACTTTAACGAACTCCTCCTAGAGATTTTATCCGATCAACTTCAAATTTGGTCTGTGCCATCTTAAGACCTTAAAGATGAAAAGTTATTTTTTTTGTGATCAATTATTTTTTATTTTCAAAAGAGAAAGGCATGATACAATTCAAAGACAGTAATACAACAAGTAGTATCCACTTCCCTCCATCCACCTCTCCAGAATGCCCCCCAGAATAAAGATGAAAAGTTATTAAAAGAAAAACTTTTCGTCATAGGGCATAGCGAAAAGGCATCGAAACAGGAGGTGGGTGTAACTTCACTGTACATTGCCCAATTGGCTCAAAACTTTTCATGATTCATAAGACTCTAACTCTGAGGACATTTACCAGACAAAATTGACTCAAAGTCATAGCGCCCCCTAGTGGCAACAGGAAGTAGGCCTAAAAGTCAATGTGCTATACTTTAATGAACTCCTCCTAGAGATTTCATCCGATGGACTTCAAATTTGGTCTGTACCATCTCAACACCTTAAAAATGAAAAGTTATTAAAAAAAAGAACTTTTCGTCAAATGGTGTGGGCGTGAGTGTTTAGCGTAGATGAGAAAGTGGCTGTAACTACAGTGTACATTGTCATATCTGCTTGAAATTTCACACAATTAACAAGAGTCTAGGCTTGAGGACATATGCAGGCCAATATTGACTTTTGGTCATAGCGCCCCCCGCTGGCAACAGGAAATCAGCCTTATATGACAACCTCATCCGATTTACATGAAATTTATGTGTGGTCTACATGTTATACTGAGCTGCCCCCTATAATTTAACCACGCCCACGTACGCAGGCCACGCCACCTTTAATACCATTTGAACCGTTTAAGGTAGAGTTTTGTGTGAGGTCTCATTGAACTTAGCAGAGTTCCTTCTTCATTGATGATGGTTTGGCCCGCTCCCTATGCTTAAGCCACGCCCCTTTCATAACATTTGAACCGTTTAAGGTAGACCCTTGTGTGAGGTATTATTGAACTCAGCAGAGAGTTCCTTATTCATTGGTGACGGTTTGTCCCGCCCCCTATGCTTAAGCCACACCTTTATCGCTTTTATCGAAACCATCATATCTTTCTCCCTAGTGGCATGGTTTGGGTGTGTTTCAGTCAAGCACAAGAATTGCCTAAACCAAATTGTAAAATGGTCAAGTAAGCTGACTGGGGAGTCCCAGCTGCACCCCACATCCCTGTATGCTAAACAACTACAACGGATAGCTATGGCTATCAAAGAAGATAGCCTACACCGACTGAATAGGGAATTCCAGTATCTCCCCTCTGGACGGAGGCTAAAACGTTCCTGGTTACAGAACTACAAGATTTAAAAACAGTTTTGTACCAGTGGCAGTCACTCTGTTAAACAAAAGGTAAAATTATTTGCACAAAACGCACAAGCACTTTGGTCATGTACTGTTTTCTATTCCTTTTTATCCATGTTTTACTACCTATTTTTATATGTTTTAATGTTTTGTGTGTTGCATGTTATGTTGTGGTCTACAATGTTTTAAGGATGGCCTGCCTCTTAGACTGTAAAACTAGTTTACCTACGGGTACCAATAAAGTAACCTAACCTAACCTAACCCTTTCATAACTGGTGACCCTTTTAAGGTGGAGTCTTATGTGAGGTATCAATGAACTCAGCAGAGACTTCCTTTTTTATTGGTAAAGGTTTGCCCCGACCCCGATGCTTTGGCCACGCCCCCTTTCACAGCTAATGAACTGTATGATGTAGAGTCTTGTGTGCAGTATCACTGAACCCGGCATGGAGTTCCCTTTTCATTGGTGACAATTTGCAGTGTCTGAGTGCCGTGCAAATGCACGGTCGCAAGGAGCGGCATCCGCCAGTAACCCCGACGCGCGCACAGGCCCGTCCATCACTGCTTGCAGCTTTAATATAAATTATTATTATAATAATTATTATATTATTATTGTTATATAATTATAATATTATAAATAAATGGACAGTTTTTATGATGTAGGCCGAAAATGAGCTTCCCCTCTTTGAAAGACCAGCAGCTGCCACTGCAAAGTAGTCCCTATTCTTTAAGGAGGATTCAAACCAGTTTAGTACTGTGCCAGAAAGTCAAACCCAGTTTTCCAAGCGCTCTAGTAATATGTCATGGTCGACCATGTCAAATGCAGCACTGAGATCAAGTAATACTAAGACTGAAGGCACGTGAATTATTATTGTCATTGTTTCTGGCGATAATGTCAGAGAAAAAGGACCGCCTTGCATTCCTCAGTTCCAAATTATAAATGCGAAGTCTCTCTTCATAGGTGTCATGATGGACCTGGAGATTAGTTTTTCGCCACCTGCGTTCAGCTTTTCGACTCTCTTTTTTTCTACCAGTGTGGCATTTCTCCATGGCGATCTTTTCTTACCAGAGACAGCTTTGACCTTAGTGGGAGCAATGGCATCAATAACATTTGTAATTTTACAATTGAAATTATCTACAAGCTCATTTACTGAGACCAAAGAGAGGGTGGGTGTGGAGGAGAAAAGCTGAATAAATGTTTCACTGTTTTTAGTGATATACCATTTTCTGATTACCTTTGTTTGGACACTTTTGTGCACAGAGATAGTGCCATAAAAGAAAACACAGGAAAGATCAGAGAGAGCAACATCAGTCACCACAACCTTGGAAATGTTCCGACCCTTTGAGATAATCAAGTCCAGAGTGTGCCCCTTATTGTGTGTGGTCTCTGTCACAAGCTGAGTAAGTCCATAGTTATCAAAAACACAAAAACACAACACAGTTCTTTGGTCCCTCTGTCCTGGGGGAGTGTTAAAATAACCAGTAATCAAGTTAATACCGATTATAGACAGCAGTTCAGTAAAGTCATCGAAGAAGGCTGCACAGTATTTAGGTGGCTTGTAGATATTTAGAAATATAGCTTTAGGGGAGGACCTCAGATGAAGAGCCACATATTGAAAAGAAGCAATATTTCCATAAGATATTTGCGTACATTGGAATGAGTCATTAAACAAAATGGCAACTCCACCTCCTTTCTTATTCATTCTATTTTCACTAATAAAACTGAAGTTAGTCGGAGCTGACTCGATAAAAACAGCAGCACTGTTATTATGGTCTAACCAGGTTTCAGTTAAAAACATAAAATCAAGATTGTGCTTAATAATAAAATCATTGATTAAAAAAGATTTTCCAGCCAAAGACCTGATGTTTAGTAAGGCTAGTGTTAGTGTGTTTTTTTTGGGACAGGCTGTGGCTGATGAGGAATGGATGCTAAATTTGCTAAGTTTGCAGTTAAGTGCTTCTTCTTACTTAGCGGATTCACCATTCTTTTTCTATTACCTATCACAACATACATTGAGGAAGAATCTAATACACAGGGCCCCAGGCTTGTCCTGGAAAGAGTCATGAGTGCCACTAGGCGTGCAGCCTGGACCCAGCACATATCAGTTAAAGCTTGCTGCATTTTGTACACAAGCATCCTTATCAGTCTGGGGAGACAGAGTTAGCTGCCGTCCTTGAGGGGGCAGAGGTGCCTGGCGTTTTACTCTTGGTGATTGTGCCAAAACTGGGGCAGTTTGATGCCGGGAGCGAATTATGGGAGAAGGAAGGGGGTACCGGACCGGTGAAGAGGTGGGTTGAGATTTCTCCTCTCCATTCTGTGGTCTCCCATGGTCAAATCTCTTCTCAGGTGGGGGCTGTGGTGGATCACTGCCGCGCTTTGTTATGCTTTCCTTTTGTTTAGATTCTTCTTGTCTTGTGTCCTTGGCCGAGGGAGCAGATGTGTGGCGCAGAAAGTAAAGTAGGTTAGAGGTGAACAGCTTTACTCCTGGCTTGTTAAGGAAACGTCCATCTGCCTTAAAAAGATGTCTGCGGTCCCAGAACAATTTAAACTTACCAATGAACTGCAGAGAATGGATGGTACATGCAGTTGAAAGCCATGTGTTCAGCATGCACGTGCAGAGGGGGGGCTACGGGTGCTTGAGCACCTGCCCCTTTTGCCCCTCAAGACCAAAGTGCCCTTATTTTGTTCATATTTTTTTTTCATATTTTTTCTTTGACAATGGCCCACAAGTGGTCTGTTTAAGAAGAATATTTAACAATAATAATTAGCTAAATAAAACAACCTAAACCTTCATATCACATGATGACCAGGGTTATTGCGTGACACATGTCCGCTTCCTGCCAGGCACGCCACTTAGATACAAGTGAGTCCATCGGCAGCAGCAGCAGTTCTCTGTAGGTTAACAGAAGTGTGTGTGTGTGTGTGTGTGTGTGTGTGTGTGTGGAGCAGCAGCAGTTCTCTGTAGGTTAACAGAAGTGTGTGTGTGTGTGTGTGTGTGTGTGTGTGTGTGTGTGTGTGTGTGCAGCAGTTCTCTGTAGGTTAACAGAAGTGTGTGTGTGTGTGTGTGTGTGTGTGTGTGTGTGTGTGTGTGTGTGTGTGTGTGTGCTTTCTGCCTCTCAACCAGCAGCCCACTTAAAAGAACATGTCACTTCTTTGGGAAATTAGCTTAGGTTATTTGTAGTCTGCGGTGTAGGTTGGTGGTCTATACATTTTGACTTCTTAATAAAGGACATCCTCATATTTTGAGAAAATAATCTGAAACATGCTGCATACCTTTGCAAATCCCTTTCTGATTCAAAGCCTACTAGCCCACTGCTACAGAAATCTGATAGTCAGTTCAGGTTCCAGTTATAGGCTACAATTAAACTGTTTATCTGCTTTGATATCTTGTTATCTTGTATTTGTGTGAATGTAGTCTAATGTAAGGCTCTATATTTCATTTTGAGGTGTACAGTATTATGGATTTAGTATTATGTAAAATGTCATATTGCACTTTCTATATACAGTTTGGATACTGTATGTAAGATTATATTTTGCTTGGACAACGGTTGCATTTTTTGGATATATGTGTGAATGTAGTCTAATGTAAAGCTCCATATTTCATTTTTTGTTGTACAGTATTGTGGATTTAGTATTATGTTAAAATGTAAAATATACAGTTTTTTAAAATAAAGATGACATATATTGTTAACAAATCTTGTTTCATGTGCCCTTTTTTGAATTTGAGCCCCTGCCCATCAAAAAGGGTCTCTGCGCGGCCCTGGTGTTCAGTGCCAACAGTCTGTTGAATCTCTCAACTCCTTTTCTGACTGGCGGTAGTGGGCCACTGATAAACACCTCCGCGTTTAGAGAGCTGACTGTGTTCAGCATATCCATAAAGTCCAGTTGCTTTCAACATCATGTGACCCTATATGCAGTATAATGTTCTTAACAGTTGGGTGTGTTGCCACGATAGCCGGGATTCTTTGGGCCAAGTCAGACACCATGTCTTTGGGAAAGCAGAGTATTTTGCTGTTTTTACTGAACATGCTTTTTACATCTCTTACATCAGAGTCACCCACAATCAGAGTTTGAGGCCCAGTCGTTAGCTTTCCCTTGATGGGTTCCAAATGGTCGGTTAGGACAGAAGACAAACATTTCTCTCATTTAAGGTGGTTTATTATAGATGGAATAATAAAAAGCAACTTGTATACAAGGAATAAAACAAAAAAGATTACATGACACACACAACGATGTGGACCACCCTACTTCACCCTGGGGCTCCGTAGAATGGCCCCGATTCCCTAAATCAGGCAATCAGACAGTTATTATACTATTCTACTCGGCCATAGTCTTCTCCCATTGTTTGGCTGGGGCCAGGTACTTTTGGCCCCCTGGTAGCGCTCAGGCGTGTCCACGCCTCTTAGAGCTCTCCTGGTCCAATGGTTCTTCAGTTGCTCCCATAGGGAAGAGCATAAGTCATGCAACTCTTACATGACTTCTCACATGACCACACTCATAATAGCTGTTTCACAACCTATGTCTCTCATCCTGTCTCTAGGTATTTTGTACTTTTCCACTGTCCCATACTGATGTAACCTGTCAATACCAGCTCATCATGTGTTAACAATAAGGGTAATGATCTAATCAAGCTTACACACATATTGCAAAGAGCACCATTGATTATCGACTCAAGCATACTTACACACATTTGACATTAGCACAGTTACACTTTTCCTTACCTACACCCACATTTCCTAAAAACATGTAACTTTTTAGTAACGTCATTATCATATTAAGGCACTTTAGGATGTTAACGTTTTTATTTCCTCACACCCTGTAGCTTTTTACTTTTTGAATTGCTCTCAGGTCTTACCCTGCTGTGTGACGATGAGACGTAATCCAGGTCATCAGATGGAGGTCCAGGGTCCCGCAGCAGTGGAGCAAATCTGTTATCCAGTTGCACACTCGGTTGTTGGGGAGGCATTTTGTTGCTAATTCTCCCTTTCGCAGCTGTCCATGGCTGTGTCTTACTAAGTACAGGGGTTGAAGAGGAGCTCTGCCTGGATGATAATGCAGGCCAGCTGGTCATATCACAAATCTCAGGGCGCTGTGCCCTGCCCGTTACTCGTCCTCCCATTTCCCAGAAAATGATTTACTCTTAGGCTTTGCACCAAGAGAGTTCCAGGGAGGACTACCACTTGTTGATTTATTACCCGTTCCACAGCCTTCCTTGTTTCTTTGTAGTCTTGTTGGTGCTGTTTAGCCGTGTGTTAGCATGCTTTTGTCCATTGTTTTGGGTCCATGGTAAAGTGGTGTCATTCCCACATGGTCCGTTCACTTCCACGTTTACAACCGGTGAATTTTGGTTTCCAGAACTGCAATATTCTGTAGTTTTTAGTAGTCATCCACTGAGAAGGGAGGCATCTTGCTGCTAATTAGCTTTAGCTAAGTACCACGTTTCCAGTCACTGTAGGACAGGCTTGTGCTATTGTAGGCCACGCTTACGCAGTACTGAGAAGGTCATAACATTTTTGAAATATGGCGATAGCCTACTATGTCTACAAAAAATGTATAGTCCAGTGATTTATAAGTATCCAGGAGCCGCTGCTCTTAGTTTCTCACAGAGGAAAAGCAAGATTATCAGCAGAAATATGCAAGCGGAAGCAGGAGCAAGCAGCAAAGCGTCTGCACTGTAAGAAAGCAGGAAGCATGTTAACTGTTGACACAATACAGTAACGTGAGCTATTTAAATTAGCTGGATACATGGTTAAACCTCATTAACTCTTACCATTGTATCTCTGTGTGTACTTTGTCCAAAGCAATCACACCAATCGGTCTCAAAACGTCTCAGTTAGAGAGGAAATGCCCTAAACATAATCTTTGTAAATCTTTACAATCATTCACGAACCAAACAGGCTTGCCTTTCTGCATGATCCAAATGTTCTTCACAACTTGCATTTTCAGCGTGTAGCTTGCTAGCTCAAAGTTTGTCCAGAAACGGACTGAGTTTGAGAACGGAACACACAGAGAGGCAATTATCCTGGAAATGTACTTCCGTTGATCCAGACTAACATCACCACGTCTGTCCTTTGAAGCCCATCTACTCAGACTTAAGAGTTTATTTCCCAAAACTTATTGAGGATGAACAGTCAGAGTGGAGACAGAGAAATTCACTGGACAAAGAATATGAACGTAAAATGGAAGTTGTAAAGATTTTTTTTAAATGCATATTGTTAATGAGCCTCACAGATTGCAGATTACAGTGTTATGGTGATGGAAAAAATGCCAAAAACTAGTAGAACATCTGGTTCTTCTGCTGGACTTACTGAATATGGACAGTTCATATATTTTATTCAAAACATGAAAACATTTTTAAAAAGGGGAAACTAACCCTCAGGTTTATGTGTGTGTGTGTGTGTGTGTGTGTGTGTGTGTGTGTGTGTGTGTGTGTGTTCATGTTCCACCACATTAGATCACCAGCAGAGAATAGCAACAAACACCAGGCACCTCGGTGAGCCTAACTGTCTCACAGTTAGTCCCACACCTGTGCACAGGAGCACAGGTCGGCACCTTTGACGTCACTGATGTTTGGACTTGGAGGAGACCTGCAGGGTTTGTAGAAACCCATTTGGGGCCAGAGCTGTAGAGACAGATCAGGAGGGGTAAACCTAAAGGGTTGTGACATTCTGTGGCACAACATCTCCCTACAAATTAGGGGCAAGGACTATGGCAAGTCCTTGAGTTTACTTCCAAGCAATGTTCCTTAAAAGTCCATGTAGGTAAGTCAAGTTTTATTTCTATAGCACCTTTTAAAACATAGGTTACAAAGTGCTTTCCAAAAGATAACAATTTGAACAAAAGACGAGTACAATACAAACATTATAACACCACAAACATTACATCAGAACAACTAGAGGCATCACTACTCAAAATAGAGCACATGGCTCAAACACAGAAACATTTAGAAAAGACATAGGTCTTCAGCTGAGACCTAAAACACCAAAGAGAGTTTTGACCTGAGGGGCCTAGCAGAGGAATACAGCATTAGTAGTTCACTAGTCTATATCCACGACGTTCCACTTCCGGGATTGCTCCGTTGCCGCCGGAAATTCCGCCAGATGTCACTCATTTTGGCTTGATGTCCGTTACCTTCCTCTTTCTTTGTGTTGGCGTTCTAAACTCCGGTGGATTTCTGAAGACTATTGTTAACTGCTCCTCAGATCTCTGCAGGGTAAATCCTGACAGGTAGCTAGACTATCTGTCCAATCTGAGTTTTCTGTTGCACGACTAAAACAACTTTTGAACGCACACGTTCCACCAAAACAAGTTCCTTCCCGAGGCTAACTTTCCTTAGCTCCTGTCTGTCCCATGACCTGAAAGCTTTATTCTTCTCATTCAGAAGAACTTTTAGGTCACTGTTGGGGGGGCAGTGGCACTGTATGTATCCTTCGCATTTGCATACAGGAGGTCCAGAGTTTTATTGTCTCTAGTGGGGCAGTTAATATATTGTTGAATGTCCGGAAGTGATTTGTCCAGTGAAACATGATTAAAATCGCCAGTGATAAACATGAAGGCATTGGGCTGCTGCGTCTGAAGTATAGGGTGAACATTTTTCAGGACTCCCACGGGTCACGGTACGGGAGTCAATCTCACTGTTGGTAACGTGATAGTGACGGAATAGAGCATAGAAATCAACGGGAGTGGGCGGGAGCGGGACGGAGAAATGTGTGTTTTGAGTGTGAGAAGATCTCTGTTAGGAATTACGTAATGAAATCGCCTAGGCCTGCAGGTAATGCATGTATAGTGTATCCTAAATTTCGAGGCAACCTCAGTGATTTGACCGTGATTAGCCAACTGGCTAGTTATCCTCCAGACAGCGACGGACGTCTCTTTTTCTTTCTCTCTTTTCCACCGGGTGGCACGTGAGCCTGCTCGTAGTGTGAAGCGCGTGTCCGCGACAGAGTCCGCTACAGAGTCTGATAACTTTAGACAACATAGGGAATGAAACGGGAGCGGGACGGGATTTGGGAGTCTTTCTCTTGGGATTTTGCAGGACAGGATTTTTTTGGGGGGGCAGTCACGTGATCGGGATGGGATGGGAGAGACAATTGATTCCTGTGTCACCCTCTAGTCTGAAGTAGTGAGACAGTGGTGTGAATGACGTCAGCAGCTGCCTCCGCATCAGCAGATGGTGGAATGTAAACAGCGATTACTATGGCCGACGTAAACTCCCTCGGCAAATAGTACGGATGCAACCCCACAGCCAGCAGCTAAATGTCCGGGCTACAGAAATGTTCCTTTACATTCACATGTCTGGGATTGCACCACTTCTCACTCATATACAGTGCAACCCCACCTCCCTTCTTCTTACGCTTTCTATAACATCCCTGTCTGCCCGAACAGTCAAAAAGCTGGGTGGGTCAATGACGTATAAGGATTTTCAACAGGCCAATTTTAAAATACAATATTATTTTGTATTGCATTTGTTCAAACAATAACAATGTTGTGTATGAATGAATTCATATAAAACAATTATTTAAACTGATTTTAGTGTTTTTTCATGTCCATGAATTGGCCATGACCTTTAAAAATGTCATGTGGTGCGACCGTGAATTATTTTAAAAATGAACATATAACCTTAATTTATTTTACAAGTTCTCAGTAATGTGAAGTCTGTAGAAACAAATTATTTGGATTTCTTCTGAAATTCTATAGTTGTTGATATTTGTTTTTGTTCTATAACATCACAGTCACCTACCTACATGTAGTTAACATATACATTTTTCCTGTAAATTGCACAAAACTGAAAAAGATGTCTAAACAATATAATTCTCTTCAGCATACTCGATACTAGAGATTAATATTTTAGCCCCAGCAATTGCATTTTTATTTTAATACAGTTATTGCCATTTCTGGTCGCACCAAATGATGTGTGGTCGCACCAAATGATGGGGCAACCATATATTGTCATAAATCAAAAGATTAGGAAGCAATAAATTGCATGCAAAAATCAAAAACAGATTTTTATTCAAATCTAACTTATCTAACTTAAATCTAAGATTTTTCAGTGAAGGCAAACATTTCATTTTCATTTCCACAACATACCATTTTCATTTTTAAACAAACACAAACTTCTTAAGAGATTGGCATTTTGTAAACATTTCATGAAAGATTCAAAGAACAACAAGCATTGTTGGAAAGAACTGCCCTGGAAATCCAGAGTTCCAGGGTAGGAAATAACAACAAACACAACACATTTTTAAAACATCAAATTGCTCATTTTACTAATCCTACTTATTCTGATGGGACCATTGGGATTGGGGTATAGGCATTTCTTTAACCCCAGGAACTTTTGAACTTTTCCCAGTCATTGCTGCTCAACTTAGAACAGCGAGAGGGTTCTGAGATCACTGACTGGACATCCTTCTTTAAGTAGAAAATGGCATCTGGAGTTTGTGGCCACATGAATAAGTTCTTATTTCCTGTCTGTCGCATGGCATTGACCTTGACCTCCTCTCCCACAACCTCAAGGACCTGGCCAACGTATGGAAGCACATCATATGTTACAATCACAAATTTGCCACATCTAATTTCTTGACGCATCCTCAGTGTGGCATGTGGTGTCCCTCAGGTCAACTTTTACTGGCTGGTAGCATAAGCAGGTCTTCATTTATGCATGCTTGCAGAAGCACGACACCTCCCTATGGCTTATCTGTGCAGCTTGTGAAGACAAAACCTGGTGGATCTTTAAGGTGCCCTTCACAGCCATCATCTTGCTTGGAATCAGCTCATCATACTTTTGTATTGCCTCTTCGCTTATCCAGTGATGATGAATGCTTGATCCTGACTTTTTGGCCAGCATCTCGTACAAATCCTGTGGAGTCTGCAGCTCACCTCCTCGTAGAACGTATTGATCGGCCTCCCTCTTTACGGCACCACCAATACCGTCCGGGGCACCCTTTCCATGGGAACGTTCAGAATAGTTCCATGAAACATACTTAAATCCAGACAGGAAAGGCACAGTACTAAGCATGTAAAAGTTTGCTTTGTTCCTGTACTGTGTAAACGGTCCATCACTAATAATATGCAGAGCTGTAATCTTTGGGTAGGTTGCCCGTAGCTCCTCCAGTATGGGCTCCAAGTGTGCCCACACTGCCCACTCATCATGACGGAGGCTGTCTGACAGTGTTGCATATGATTTTGTGCCATGGACAGTGTAGAGGATAGCAGTGTGGATTGTGGCTTGCTTTCGACTGCCTCCGAAATGATGAGCCTGTATCTCTGTGCTCATCTTGCATGCATAGTTCTCTGAGAAACCAATGTGAAGAACCACTTCAGAGTCAGTGAGATTTTGTTTTATGTATCGAAACTGCTCTGTTTGGTGGATCCAATTGAACTGATGTATGGCTAAAGCTCCTAGCTTTTTTTGGAACAGCTCTTTCAATTCCTGTATTGGCCCTGTATGTGTGCACTTTACAACATTTGCAAAGGTTTTCTCTCCATTTGTTGAAGTTACCCGCTCCCATTGTTCCCAAGAGACCGTAATACCGTCTGTTTCAGGAAATTCAACTTCGTCAAAGCAGCACTTAGGACAAACCATCCATATCCACGATCCATACATTCCTTATTTTTGGGGTCACATACAATGATTCCCACTAACTCTGAGATGCTTATTGTCTTCAGCAGCCCTCTCTTGGCAAGTTTGTTCACCAACAGACGGATGTTTTCGTGTTCTGAACATGCACAGGTATCTTGGTCCCTGAACTTGGGCTGTGTGATGTAAAATGGCCGCCTTCGAACAAATTGTCTGTAAGACATGGACAGATGTTGTTCGACCTCAGTCTAATACTGCGTGTGGAGCTCAGAGAGGGGCTTTGTTAGAACTCTTCTTTTTACTTTCTGTTTATTTTTGGTGATGGTGTCTTTTTTCCCAGCTAAAAGAACACTGTTTTCATCTCTGGACAAAAACTTGATAACAGCCTGCTTTCTCTCTGCTGACACTTTCTTGCCTCCCCTTTCCTTGAATTTTTCACTTAGGCCTTGACTTTGTCTTGCCATCAATCTCCTCTCTCTCTTTCTACATGTATCCTTTAGTTTTCTCATTTCTGCCAGCTGTTTCCTCAGATACAAGACTTGCTTTTCTAGTGTTCCCTTCTCCTTCTGCAGTCTTTTGCTACGTTTCTCAGCTGAAGTATTCTTCCTCTCAACTCTCTCTGGCGTGGACGCGACTGGCGGATTAAAATCCTCATTAAAAGGTTCTGGGTCTAAGATAGGTTGACCTGCATTTTCGGATGGCTCTGGAGCTATAGCTACATCAAGCAGAATTGGCGGGATGTTGTCCATAGATGGCGGTGTGAGGTCTAATACAGCATTCGCCATCTTTTTCCTATCTCTATAGGAACCGGATGCAGCCCTCCATTTCTCTCTCTGCTTGTTTTTCTCTCTACCAGGCAGCTCACTTGACATAACATAGTGAATCTTTCCCTGCTGTTTTCTTCTCTGGTAGCTGAAACAAATGTAGTGTCATGTCATAAATCTACGGCGTGGTGTTTTCTTTTAGACAACTGACAGTAGATGAATATTTTAATGCAAAAATGCATGTCCTCCACACGAGGAATATGTAGTTCATGTTGCTTTTCAATTTATTGTCTTCATTTTCTGCATTTTACAACAAACCTTTCTTTTCTCCTGGCAAGGTACTCTGCTCTTGCTGCAGGGTCGGAATTGACGCGTTCTCTGTGGCGAGCAGTCTTTACTTGGCAGTGGCATCTGATAAAATGGATTAAAATAATATTATTATTATTATTATATTATTATTATTATTATTAATAAAATGTTATTTTTCTGTATTTTTTTCATTATATTGTACAAATACTAATCATGAACCATTATCTCTGAAATACATGAAAAAACCGTGTTTATAGAATATTAAAATGAATTACTATTTGTATACAAACCATCAAAAGAATAGAATAGCACAAAACCTGTCAATATAGGATGTATAACAGTCTTGGAAGGAATGATTCAATGGTCGTACTACCATTAAATGGTCGTTTAATTCAGTCAAACTTTACAGGCACAGCATTGGCCACCTAAATAATCGCTAGTTTCTCGCGAAAGGGCACTATGACATTTTCCATCAAAATATCAATTTGTAAATATAAATTAACACTTATTGTCTTTTGAGGTCATACCACAAGACATCCAAAAGTGGAAACTACATACCAGCTATTCAACAAGTTATTTTCTTCAAAATATGAGAGAGGGTTACAAACCAGCTTGTTGCTTTCAAGGGTCCTTTGCAAACTGATGTATGATGCAACTTCCTGTCTTTCAGTGAAATTCAAAATAAAAGCTCCAAAATGGTAATTTCTTGATGGTCGCACCGCGTGATATTTCATAAAATGTGCATACTCGGACAAAGTTTGTTTGTATATTATGACAGAAATATCAATACAAGAGCACTGTAATATTATATAAGACTACAAAACACTTTGGAAATTATGCCAAATAGGGCAGAAAATACATTTTAATACATTATGAGCAAATTTCCAGAAGTTTCCAAAATAGAAGTCACGCCTGAACGGTCGCACCACATGATATTTTGACACTTTCAGTAACAACATTTTTTGAAATGCCATATGATTTTTGAAAAATGAATGTGGTTACATAAAGTGGAGAGATACTAAATATAAATTGTTTTTTTTCTATAAATCTAGACCATTTTAACTGGAGAAAATGCAGTCGGACAGTAAATTTAGGCGTCATGTCATTGACGGGATGTGCGAGTGCAGCCATGTCTTGGTAAAACACAGTATGTTGCACTCGTGGAACTCCCTCTGGGTTTTAATGAGCGCCGCAAGTTCATCCGTCTTATTTCCCAGACATTCCCCATAATGATTGCTGGGACGGCAGGCTTATGTTTTCTTTTCTTTGCCTTACGTTTTAATCCACCTCTGCAACCCCGGGCGTCTCCTCCGTAGTTCCTTTGGGATTTCAGGCTTGGCCCCCGGCAGCAGCACAGGTCGACACGGCAAACAATAAAATAAAAATAAATGCACTTAAAGACCAAAAAGTGACTAAAAACACAAAGTACACATACACATCAGGAGCTGCTGCAACAGGCTACCGCACGACGCAGCGCCATCTTTCCAAAAAAGTTCACTGCTGTGAAAATCCCCAAAACGTGCATGCTCCAGTTGCAGTCAATATGCAGACACACAGTGACACAGCTTTGTGCTAAATTGTTCCATTGTGTCTTTGAAAGCGGATGCAGTGGGTGCGGAAAATCAAACACATTCATAACGTTGACAGGAATCATTTGTACCCTAAAGGAATTACATTACAAAACTACAATTCCAATGTTTTTATGCAGGGCATAAAGGACCACTATTAAATCAAATCACCTCTAAGTCTAAAAAGGGAAATAAATCTGGGACTTGGCATGTATTTTTAGTATGCTCATTTGCCTTGAGTATACTTAAATCTATACCCCCATTTCCCACTGGACAAAAAACCCACCAAATCCCACTGTCTGTTGTGTCTTCACTGGGAAATGGCACATGGCGGGTGTCAATAAAGACAGATATAAGTGGATGAATGAGGAGACGAGAGACTTTTTGAATTTAATTTACGAGCAAAATATAACAGCTATTTTAGATAGCAACAATCTAAGAAATGCCATAATTTATCAGGAACTCGCGAAGGAAATGGCCAAGCCGTGGGATGTCCTCCGGAGTAAATGGAAGGCGCTCAAACAGCAATACATGTCTCAAAAAAGAGAGTTGTGTCGCAGCGGTGCCGGAGGGAAAATAAAAGGCAAGTTCCACCTTTTTGATGATGTTTTATCGTGTGTTAAGTTTTAGAGTGCCTTTGTGCCTCTTAAGAGACACAAAATGCAATTAATATGTCTGTGCCACATGAACAGGGCCCTTACGTGTCAACAAGATGCGTTTTCAACTCAGACATTGTTTAAATTCACCTACCCTGGTCCATGTCTAGATCCTGCCGGTAGCTAGCTTGCCCTGCTAGCTGATAGCCGTTAGCCGTTAGCTGCCATCCGGTGAGTGTATTCAGACAGGCTTCTGTGATAATCATCCCAATAACAATCCATGGAGCGGCGGTGGTGTGGCTATGTCCTCCAGAGGACAGGTCATGTCACGTCTTGAAGTGTATTCCCCCCTAAAATAAACAGTAGTGCGACAGTAGCTGCTAGCTGCCCTCCAGTGAGTGTGTACAGCCAGATAGCCGTTAGCCGTTAGCTGCTAGCTGCCGTCCGGTGAGTGTATTCAACTAGGTTTCTGTGATAATCATCCCAATAAAAATCCACGGAGCGCCGTCTGGTGGTTGTCCTGCATAGGACAGATCATGCCTTTGCAGCAAAAGGTTTAGATTATTTCCAACCTCAAAATAGGTAACTGAGCACTGTACTGGTTATGACCATATCAGTGACTATGTAACTACATGGAAAAGGGATAAACGATGTCTGTGGCTTGCACAGTAATAGTCTGTCTTCTGGGAATTCAGTTGTAGCAGGAAAAGGTAAACAGTAGTGTGCAGATTGGATCGTAGCGTGTGAAGAGCGGAGTTGTTTATAAGGGAAGAAGCTTGGAGTAACGTAACTATGGAGAATATAGCAGATATACAACACACGGAAGAGCCTTTTGAGTTTGATGGTCATCCTTATTTATTTGAACAGTATACAGACGAAGAACTAGCCTCACAAGAGTTGGAAAGAACGAGACAGACAGAGGGGAAACAGGCAGATGAACTTGATGCTCCAAAGGTAAGCTAAAGCTAGCCTTCAATAACTGGAGGACATAGCCACACAACCGCTGCTATTGGGATGATTATCACTAAAGCCTGGCTGAATACACTCACCGGAGGGCAGCTAACAGCTACTACCGCACTACTGTTTATTTTAGGGGGGGATACACTTGGTACATACACTACAAGACTTTGTCCACAAATGTTTGCTTGAATGTTGTGCAATTCAGTGCGAAAATGAATGGAAACACCTTAAAATGTCTCAAATCAATTCGATATACCAATTTGACTGCAAAACAGCATGTGACGTCATTACGCACAGGTTTTTATTCACTTTAAAGCCGTTGGATGGAAACACACTTTTACCAGCTTTATTCGAGTTTTTTTACCGAACTTCAGATAATTCGATTGACAAGTCGATGGAAACTTAGCTACAGATATACAGTATAAACAACAAGTACCCTCCGTAACATTTTGACTGGCCTCCATACTGCTTTCTATTATTTAAATTAGCTGGATACATGGTTAAACGTCATTGGCTCTTACCAGTGTATCGCCGTGTGTACGTCGTCCACAGCAATCCCACCAATCTGTTAGAGAGTAAATGCCGTAAACATATTCTATGTAAATCTTTACAATCATTCACAGAAAAAACCAAGCAGGCCTGTCTCGTTGCACGATCCAAATGTTTTTCAACACTTGCCATTTTCAGCGTGCGGCTTGCTAGCACAAAGTTTGTTGTTGTTTCCTGAAGAGAATGGAGTTAGACAATGGCAACACACATCGTCGTTGATCCAGACTGCTGCAGATTCTGTGAGATACTTGAACCTCTCCTCTCACTGATTCCCATCACAATGAGGGAAATTCACAGTTTCCTGGCGGAGTGCTATGGCCATGGAGGTGCTGACACTCATCCTGGCCTATTGTCTTTTGCATGCAAACCGCCTCATTGTGCACTGAAAGTAGCAGGTTGTAGAAGCCAGCAATACATCTATCATCAGCAAAAGTCTTAGTACTGCGCTCAAAGTTTAAATGATTTCAACCGTGACCTTGTCGCCACTGACCTTTCAAGGCGCAACCGAAGCCAGAAGCAATGATGTTGTATACCTGGGCTGCACTTTGACTCTGTGCTCTCGCAACTTTATCTCTGATCATGTGTATGCAGCTTTAGTCCAAAGCTCTGCGACTACTCACTAAACCTCATATTGCTCTCACATCACCGCGGTCTGGTCTCTTCGCTGGCTTCCAATTAAATTTAGGATTCGATACAAGATCTTCCTACTCATCAATAAGGCTTTGAGTGGTCTCGTTCCAGACTTTTAGTGAACCACTAATGCTGTATACCTCAGTCTTAAAAGTGTGTGTGTGTGTGTGTGTGTGTGTGTGTGTGTGTGTGTGTGTGTGTGTTACCTGCATCATTTGTGCAGAGGAGTGATCTTAGGTTCACTAAAAGTCAGAACACTCTTTTTTTATCACAGACAAACACAAATGTCTGTCTTTTACTTTTCACCAGCAGCACACATGTACACACACACACACACACACACACACACACACACACACACACACACACACACACACACACACACACACACACACACACACACATTGATGGGAGATTGTCCTCTTTGTTGAAATGAAGGTTCAGGGTGAAAGGGTCCTGAAAGGGTTTGAAGGCGGTGGGAATTGATCCAACCATCGTTAGGGAAAATGAAACTGCGGTTGTTATGGGAGCCAAGATATCATGCTTCTGAACAGCTTCTGGCCTTCTGTCATTTCACTGTTAACTATTCCACTGAAATAGTGGCACTTTTAATACTATAACAACGCTGTAAAAAGGCCCCCGCAACAAGCAGAGTTGAACTTTACAACTGTTTACCAAGGTGAGTATTGTTAGTCAGGTACATAACGTGTGTTAAATTGTGATTCTACAATGAATAGACAACAGCAATTATTATCCAGGTTATCCCCCCTATTAGTTGTACAATATGTCCATCTGGTGGACTAGCCATCTGGTGGACTAGCCAGACCCTCCTTCGTCGCGCTGTGGAGGAAGGTCTGGCAACGCAAGACTACTATATTATTAGTTCTCAGAGCAGAAAAGTGACAGCAGCGATGATGGTATATAGCCCCCAAACATAGCTGTAGAATTTGGGGGGGCACTGGGGTTGCAGGGGAAATGTCCCCCACAATATTTAGAAGAGGTAGATTTGTCCCCTTTAAAAAAATATTAAAGACAACCCACTCCCCAAAAGAGGTAAAAAAATGTTCATTGATTGATTGAAAAGGCACAATTTGTTGCATAAAAATGCACCAATGAAGTCTTTGACGCTCAAAATCTTCTGAGGGAGGACCCCAAGACCCTCCAATTACAAAGTTGAAGCAAGACCCACACCCAGCGGCGAGTATGTGTGAGTGGCGCTGCGTTCTCACTTTTTATTCCGAGTTTAGACGAGAGTTTTGGGGGAGAAATCTGTGTGCATATGGTGACGCAAAAGTGTGTGAAATTCGATGTAGTATGCACGCTTAGGTGGCTAGGTGGCACTGCCACACAACACCACCAAGGCCGCGTGCCTACGTAGAACCTTCCTTCTACTTCTCTCCTTAGTACTGCAAAACAAAACATGTCGAAGTGAACGACAAAAGCTGACAATTTTGTCTGGACAGACAAGGAGGTGGAGTTGCAGGTTTGTCTGATGATGACTGGAAAGTCGACCGTGATAAGCCACAGCACAGCACCCACGGGAGCACTACCAATATCCTGAGCTTCGCAGCCCTTCAGCCGCTGCTTGAGAGCTAGCCGCTGCCCGCTGGCCCCTGCCACTCGCTGGCCCCTGCCACTCGCTCTCTCTCTCTTTCTCTTCATCCGTAAAGTTGTAGCCTACTCTGGCTCAAATGAATAGCCTACATATGGTCATCGAACTATAACAACCTTATCCACATTGTCGAAATCATTTAAATATTGAGCCATTACATTGAAAATCTTTTAGATAACAGGAGCCTATAATTTCTGTAGCCTACTCCGTAACAACAGACTACCTGGACGCCTTTTCCTCGTCTCTCTCCACACCACTGTCTTCAGACTTTTGCGTTTTTACCCTTTAGATGGTAACGCGACGGTGGAGCGTTTTTAAGATTTCCACTCTGGAGGGTGGTTTCACTTTTTTGCGTTTTTAAGCCCCAAAAATGCCGTCGCCGTATAAACGAAAGGCACATCTGATAAAATATTTTGTTGTTTTCACCCGCAAGCGTCATCGTGTAAACAGGGCCTAAGTGACTGATAGGACCAACAATCTTTGAAACTGGTCCAGTATTTTTTTCGCTGTAACTGGCAGCCGCAGACTGGGCTGCAATGTAACCCTATGGGGCAAATGTGCATCCTCAATATACTCCGACTAAAAGTGCTGTTTTTTGTCACTAAAAGGCCCAGATTATTATTATTAGTGTCTGACAACATTACGGAAAGGATCCCTACAGAGATAGGCCTTTAAGACCTTTCTGTTTAACCAGAAACAGCTCTGAGGTCGCTAGCGCTAAACCCACCAGACTCCATTTAAAAATACTTTTAGTGTGTAAAGAGCCAACATATTTTCACATGTAAATCGGTAAACTATGTGTTTATTTCAACCAAAACTAGAGTTGTGATTGGATGAAGTAGTTTCATTTTGTTTCCGTCGACTTTGAATGATTACTGTTTATTCACATGGAATCTGGTGGCTTTATCGAATGCAATTTTGCAAATGATTTAATGTTTAAACAAAGGATCTTAGTCTTTAACAGAAAGGTCAACCTCCTAAGAAATTCTTTCCATAATGTTGTCAGACACTTAGAATAATAATCTGAGCCTGTCAGTGGCAAAACAAGCACTTTTGTGAACGTAAATACAAGGTGCACAGTTGCCCTATTAACTTACATTGTAGCTTGTTTCTTTTCTTAATACTGGACCAATGTAAAATATTGTTGTTCCCATCAGTCACAGACACAAAAACAGGAAAATAGGGTCCAGGTTGAAAAAAACGGTAGTTACCCTTTAAAAGCAAGTACATCTCCAGCCTAACACCATCTAAAATGAAAGTAGGATGTCATTTATTTTCAGATGCAGGGTTTCAGCTAAACTTGAAGGTGTATGAATCCAGAGCCCTTCAAAAGCAACTTCAGATAAACAGTTCAGCACGGCCAAATATAAGTCAATGTTATATTCAAAACATGGAAGGGGCTGGCCACATAAAGAGCCAGATGCTGCCTCACTGCCAGACTCCATTTTCCAAACAATGGCAAGTAATTTGGTCTGCACTCAGGGACGGAGAACAACTCCGCTCCTCGTCTCTGCAATATTACTCCCTCTGACACTGTTCTGATTGAAGACACTGAGGCCATCTGCTTTACACACACACACACACACACACACACACACACACACACACACACACACACAGATTTACCTGCATTTAGTTTCTTTTTACTAATAACCTTTTTCTTACTGCTTGTCACATATCTTTTAAAAAACTGTACATGCAATAATCTAGGTACATGCAATCATAGGAGGTTCGGTGAGCTACTGTAGGGAGGAAACTGCAGCTGGGATAATGATTCACGGTAAGTGCTGGCTTGCTACTTAAAGACTTCAAGGTAAAAGAGGTCTAATGACAGTTATGAGGCAGATCTTCACTGAAGTACTTAAATGGAAATGCTAAACTGCAGGCTGTGCACAAGATTAAAGTCCTTGCTTCAGTCCAGAGCTCTCATAATGACAGAAAAAAAATTATCAGCTTAAGGCATGGTTTGCGCTGCCTGATAACACCTCTCCAAGAGACTGTGTGCGCACAGACTTATACTTGATTGACAGCTCCCTCACTTTCCAATTAGGGTACATCAGACAGATTACACTGATTGGCTGCCAGCCAGGAGCTTGGTTTCAATGCACAACCTTGTAAAAAGGTGAATACCTTATCTCCCCTTCCTTTGCCATCCAAAATGTTCCAATTAACAGGCCTTTGTCACAGCTGACATTTTGACTCGTCATAGAGGGAAAAGTGTTAGAAATAACATTAATGTCCATTCTAGTCAACTATCCCAGTAAGTCATGGCAGGGTGACAATGAGAAAACATCCACAATAACAGGACCCTGAAACAACAGCTAAATGAAATTCAGCAATCATTCATTTAATTATTTACACATTTCCAGGATTGTTCCAGGGCTACAGAAAATTTTCTTGCAAAAAAAGTTTCCTTCTGCTTTCTTTGTGTTGGAATTTTGGACTATGGTTAACTGCTCCTCAGATCTCTGCAGGGTACATCCAGACAGCTAGCTAGACTATCTGTCCAATCTGAGTTTTCTTTCACACGACTATTTTGCAGCGGTTCTGGGCAGAGTTTAGCACCGCCCATGACGATTCTAATTATTTTAAAGAAATGCTATTAAACCAGAGCACGTTTTCCTCCCATCCCCGTATGCTATGTAGAGTAGCCAGACTCTCCTTCAGCGTGCTTTGGAGGAGGGTCTGGCAAAGCGAGACAAATACCAGACTTACAGTTCTCCACGCCGGTCACTAAGCTATGCTTCTTCTCTCCACTCTACAGAATGGCTATGTCTCTCTTTCTCTCTCTCTCTCTCTCTCTCTCTCTCTCTCTCTCTCTCTCTCTCTCACTCACTGTCTCCCCATGAGTGTTTGGTTGTGTGTGTGTGTGTCACCTCTATCGAAATTTGTTTTATTTTTGTAAAGTATCCGGCTGTGCTATGGCCTTCCTGTATGTACCTACCTTGCTTGACACATTTGCTCGCGTAAGAAATAGAGGAGATGCCGAAACGATGGTTGCAGCCGCTCCGCTCCTGATGGCAGCCGCTGTGGCCAGACATACTGGATAACATGGCCACGGTAGAGCGTAGATTAGTGCCTGATCGTGAGCCTGGCTGTTCATACCAGACATTTCTCTGTGGCGGTCACAAAGCGATCTTCTCCTGTCCACTCTACATACTCTCTCTCTCTCTCTCTCTCTCTCTCTCTCTCTCTCTTTGTATTTGGTTGTGTGTGTTTCACTCAGTCTGTCTGTCCTTCCTAGAGCTTAGATCTGGCCCACAAAATCAAGCGCGACCCTACCCGAGCCCCTGCACGTTGCGTCCGAGCCCGGCCCAACACATTGACTGTAATTATGAGCCCGAGCCCGATTTAAACCCGACAATTTTTTAAGCCGTTATAACTAAGGTTCTCAACTACAATTCCGAGTTGTTTGAACTACAGAAATCTGTTTAGAATTATCTTAATAAATACAGGTAATGCAACAAGGACGAAGCATGTAAACTGCGCTGTTTGTTTATTCAGAATGGAATGGATCGCAAATGGATCCGAATGAGAAACGTAAAAAAAAACTTGACCCTAGCTGCTCCCTCCGAATAGTGTGGTAACAAAGCCCTGGAACCATATAGGAGACTTTCTTGTCTCGATCACCTAATTAATACTGTCCTTCGCCACGGTCTGCAGTGCACAGTGCTGCAGATGGGGGAGACACGATGTAGCACAGTTTACCTCACACTCAAGTCAGTGCAGGACATACACCCAGAGCTACGGGAGAAGCTGGAGAGGCATAGCTTTCTCCCCACTGAATAAGGCTAATAAAGTAATGATTAAAAAAACACAAATGCTTGATCAAGGGCCCGGCCTGACCCGGCCCGAGGATAGCGGCGGAAAATCTAGAGCACCTTGAGAACATCCTCCATCAGAGTCCACCCCTGTGCATGAATATGTTGCATACCATCTGTCTCGAACACATAGATGTTTATGGTACGTTTTTGTTCTGTTAAACGTTTGAGCATCAGATATGTCGAATTCCATCGTGTCGACACGTCCTGGATTAAATGGTGATTTGGCAGCCCCAACTCCTGCTGTAGAGCAGACAGCCTTGATTTAGCACTTGAAGAGTGCCTAAAGTGACCAACAGTTTTCCTGGCCAGCGCGATCACGTCAGAGACACTTTGTTGTGATAGAAGACTGTCGTGGGTGCACAACTGGAGCGTGTGCGCAAAACAGCCAGCACTTGGAACCCTTGCCCCGGACATGGCTTTCCGCATGTTTGTAGCATTGTCCCTCAAGACCAGGTGACACGTGGTATGTCCCACGCTCTGATAATTTCTTGCAGTGTATATGCAATGTTTAATGCAGTGTGCCTTCCATCGAATGCTTCACATCGAAGAATAGCATGTGTGCGCTTAAAATCATCATCAATCCAATGTGAGGTCACACTGATGTAGGACTGTGTAGTGTACTCACAAGTCCATATGCCGCCTGTAAATGCCCAGGCCTGTGCTTTGGCAACGTGTGATTGTATGCGGGAAGTGATGGACTCGTACATTTCAGGGATGATTTTGTCAGTAAAAAAGCACCTGGGATTTTGTAACGTGGCTCAAGCAGATGGAGTAGCTCGTTGAATCCAGTGTCTTCCACTATGCTATAGGGCTGCAAGTCAGTGGCTATCATTTTCCAAATTGCTGCATGAATGGTTTTGGCTCGTGGGTTATCTGATGCCCACTGTTTGTTCGGTGTAGGGCTAGCAAAGCTGGTAATGGTCGTCTGCTTAACACAAGTTTTTAGCTGTGACTGTCCTTCCTTTGCCGTACCTGAAGTTGCTGCATTTTGGCAGCTGTCTGTAGTTTCCTCCATGCACAACTCGTATTCTTTAGAATGTTTCATACGCAAATGTTTTAACAGCGCCGCTGTTGTGTGTTGTTTAGGGTCCTTGCCACCAAGAGAAAAATCGGCATTGCAAATTGAACATGTAGCTCGACTTGAATCACCTTCTTTTGACTGAAAGTATTGCCAAACAACACTTTTTCTGCTCAAAAGTTACATTTTCACTTTCTCACAGCCTACTGCATTGAACGGTCCACCTACGTAAACACCTTCCCATAATCAACGGCGGCGTCATTATGTTGACTAGCGTAGCGCACAAAGAGTATAAAAGTAACAAGAGGCTAAACTCAATAGAATGTTGTGTTGCATTCAGTCCAAGATGGCGGAGCTGCAGCTTGGTCATGGGTGCATTTGTTGCAATGGAACGTTCAATTGAGTTTCACCTCTTGTTACTTCTATACTCTTTGACAAGAGCAGAAACTCAACACAACGTTCGCCTCTTTCTCTCGAGTTTCACCTCGTTACTTCTCTTTGGTGGGTCGATTTGGTGGAAAAAAATTTCGGCAGAACAAGAACTACGTCAAAAAGCCCAAAGTTATCTCATATTCCCTACTTTGGGAATCACTTAAAACTTACCTTAGGGGGCAAATTATTTCACATGTTTCACTTAGCAATAAGGAACGTTCAAGGGAGATATCAGACTTAACTAACTCTATACGTAGGCTTGACCAGCTATATTCAGTCACCTAATGCTGAATTACATAAGAAACGGGTGGATTTGCAAGCTAAAGTAAACATTTTAACTACGAAACATGCGGAGCAACTTTTACTGAAAACCCGCGGAAACTATTATGAACATGGAGATAAGTCTAGTCGTTTACTTGCTCATCAACTAAAGTGCCAGGCCGCATTCCGTCTTATCCCGCATGTAACAGATGAACAAGGTAACTTAATTTCAGACCCTAAACACATTAACGATGTTTTTGTCTCCCATTTCACTTCACTTTATACCTCTGACTTCCCTACAGACACCTCTTTAATGAGGGCCTTTTTGAACAACTTGGAAGCCCCTTCTCTTGACCAAACTGTTGCATCCGAACTTCAACAAAATTGAAGGAGGAGCAAACAGGGTTCATTAAAGGGCGACACTCATTTTCGAACATCCGCCGCCTCATTGATATAGCATATACAAAAAATGCAGATCGTTTGCCTGAAGCAGTCGTTTCTCTAGATGCAGAGAAAGCATTCGACCATGTTGAGTGGCAGTATTTATTTGCAGCTTTGGAAAGATTTGGCTTTGGTATTAATTTCATTTCATGGATTAAGCTTTTGTATAAGGCTCCCCAAGCGTGGGATGATTTTCATCCCAATATCCTCTGGGCCGATGCCCTCCTTTCCTTTCTGATTTCAAATATTTAGGAATTACTATTACTAAATCTTTCGCCTCACTTCAGTCGTCAAATTTAACAGTATTAGTTAACCAAATGAAAGATGACTTTAAAAGATGGTTTTTCCTGCTTTTCCACTTACTTTGACAGGCCGTATAAATGCAGTGAAGATGACTGTGCTTCCAAAGTTTTTATACTTATTTCAATGTTTAACCCTATTTCTTACTAAATCATTTTTTCAGTCAGTCAAATGGTAAACTCATTTATATGGTACAATAAAGCCCCTAGAGTTAAGAAGAACCTTTTACAAAGGCAACGTAGTGTTGGTGGACTCGCTTTGCACAGTTTCATCCATTACTACTGGGCTGCAAATATCAAAAAGATATTCTTTTGGTTACACTCTCCTCGTACAATCTGGTGTGTTCTAGAGGAACAGTCATGTCAGCGCTCTAGCCTTAGAGCTTTAATTTACTCTTCTTTACCTCTAAGACCTTCTCGCTTCACCTCCCATCCTATAGTGCTATCCACTCTTAAGATTTGGAACCAATTTCGCTCTCACTACAAATTTGTTTCTGCCTCTATCCTTGGCCCCATACACAAAAACCACCTATTTCCTCCATCTACTATGGATTTGTCCTTTATGGAGTGGTGGAAGAGGGGTATTTATTAAATACTAAATCGTTTGCTAGTCAGTCTCTGTTCGCTTTGTTCGTTTATGCTTGTTTGCTTAACTGTTTTCTGTCCCTCTGTCTTCAGTACCTTCACCCTGGAATTCCTTCACCCCTGCCTGGCAACCAGAACCATCTACTACGTCGTTCCATCAAGACCCCTGTCCACCAGTACTCACCTCCCAACACGTTCGTCACCACCATCAGCATTCCATCACCCATACTCACCTGTCTACACGTCTGGCATTACCTTTTCAGTTATATTTTTGTCATCAATAAATACTCACCTTTTTTTCACCACCTACCTTGTCCTGGTCTGCGTTTGGGTTCAGAACCTGAGAGGTCTGACACAATTATTGCTTTCAAGTACTTTATACAAGACTGGTGTTAATGAACTTCCCCGCCAGAGCTGAACACGTCAATATGGGGGAAATCCATAGCATTTGAATAATTTAAGGGCCCAGTGTCTTTGTACCTTGGTAGACCCAGTGAGATTATAAATCTCTTGTTTAAAAGGTACAATATGTAACATTTCTACATTGAAATGTCTAAAAATGACTATACCTATGTTATAGATTTTGTTGAGTTGTGTACTTACACTATCCTAAATGTTTCCAACAACATTCAAACCCAGAGAAATCTGTTATTTTATTTTATTTTAATGACACGGTCCGTTTCAGATGGTACGTTCAGAGTAATCGTAAATCATACAATCTCACAGAAAGAATAACACTCAGTAACTGTTATACAGCTTGCTTTCTGCCACACAGCATCATTTTGTCATTGATTACATGCCAATTACAACACAGTAATACAGCAGAGATCTTATTTATTGATACATTTCAATCTTATTTATTGATACATTTCAATATCGATTGATCCAGCTTAACGTAATGTGCTACGTTGACAAGTAACGTTAGCTCATGCTAATGCTCGGTGGGGAATGTTATAAGGTTACAACATCGTTCAAGAAGTTATTTTAAGTATAATTGTTTTGATCAAGGTAAAGTTGCCGTTAAACAGCACTAGGCTAACCCACGATTATGTTTGCCAGCTAACGTTAGCAGCTGTATAGATAGAAGACAAATCTAATGCTAATTTAGCCAGCTATCCCACCTCACTCCCCGCCGCTAAGGGACTAGTTCAGTCGGGATGAGAGCGGACAACAGCCCCAGGGACACAACACATCCACAATTAGCCAGCAGCCAGCCACTCTTATAAACTTACAGCAATCCGAATCCAGCCAGCACAAACTCCAGCACCGGTTGATAACGATGCTAACGGCAGTAACAGAAAGTTGTATGTTCCATCGGGGAAACAGACCATATCGCCCCAGGTGTCCGAGTCTGGCTGGCTGTGGTGTTGTGCTGAAATTCTCCCCCCTTTAGCGGTCTTCTTTACAGTTACGTTTGACCCACAAATGGTGACTGTCCTGTGGACAAAAGGTGAAGGTGGGGGAGAGTCCGAAAGCAACACCTGATGTAGCTAAGCGTATCCTCGGCCGAGCCGCGGCCCCAAAGATACTCGGCGGCCAGCCCCAGCTGCAAAGTAGCCAAGTCTCTCAGAGGTGTCGAGTATCATTACAACAAACCCTTTTCCCCCCAGTGCTGAAAACATCCAAAAAGTGACACTGAGGTGAAATATATTGTGATATTGTTAGCTGCTGGCTAATGTTAGCTTGCTTGGTCGCTAACTGGTCAACTAGCTAGCTAACGTTAGCTACCAATACAAATCAAATCAAGAAAACGTAATTATGTGGGGGAAACTGCAGCTATTTTATCAGATGACATGAATAGACGTTACTAAACGTAACAAGGATAAAACTGTAATGGATAAACCTATCCGTGAACAGATCTATTTTAATCGGCAATTGTATGAAACTACAACTCCCATAATGCCACTACACAACGTCATCAAAAGTCTGTGTTTACATCCCATGTTTTGATTGAGAGACCCCTAGTGGCAGAAAATTACATATTGTATGTTTAAGGGTAGCCTGAACAAAAATGCAACATCATGACAATCAGAACTACAAAAATACATTAAAAGGCAGAACGCACTTCAAGCATTAAACAGCCAGGACTTAACAGATACTGCTTTTTGGCTATTTAAGTTCTGGGAAGTTGAGGACCCAAAGGAAGAGAGCAGGCAGGCAGACAGGAGAAAGTTGAAGTTGAGGATTTATTAAACCAAAACACAAAAAAATAACCAAGGGAGTCCAGAGAATAGCTGACACAGAGAAACACAGAGAAACACAGAGAAACACAGAGAAACACGACCGGCACGCACGCACAATGATCTGACACAAGACAAAGGGAACACAAAGACTAAATACAGAGGGTAACGAGGTAACAAGAGGCAGGTGACACAAGGGCTGGGAAACAGGTGGAAAACATCAGGCAATCACAAGAGCGGGAAAACACAGGGAGTAAAACTAGACAAGACAAGACAGAGAACAGACTATCAAAATAAAACAGGAAACAGAACATAAAACAAGACCAATAATCACACAACAGAAGGAAACAAGACATGACAGAAAACCAGGCTACAAAAATGACAAGAAAACAGACTACAATGAGACAAGACAAAACACCAAAACCATAACAGTATCAGGCTATAAAATATACAAAAGTCAAACCAATGAGAAAACAGTTTACATGAACAGGTTTCTTCCGCTTGCAGCTTAAGCCTTGTTAAACAGATACTTTGATTAAGAGGGTGAAGCTGTCAACATACTAAATTAAAGTGCTTCAGTGGCTTTGTCATCACCTCTTAGGAAAGATTAGAGCTGGACATATTGGAAATAAAGATAACAAAACATAATATGGCACATTTCTCAGCGATATCTCTCCCAGAACATGCACTCATGTCAGTTTGAGTTTTTCTTAAAACAATATGTTTAAACCAAATGTCCCTTCTAGTTGGTATGTTAGTCTTTGCAGCTCAGCCTGAATATACAGAGCTTGAAAAATGGGCTATTTTACATGACATGGTGAAATGTATCCACAGTACATTTGGATTTGCTGAGTTAACTAACCCTGAGCAGATAATCAATTTACAGTTTTTTACGATTGCTATGACAATTTTTTCACTTGTAACAACTTTCCTAAACTCTTAACACAGATAGCACAACGTCAGTCTGTGTAGGCGATACAATTAACACATTTCTTGTTGCCTTGACACTAAATGCATACAGTTAACACTAATTTAAAGTGCTTGAATTTCTTTTACACACAAGCTCAACCAAGACCAAAACAATGGATCTTTACTGCCAAATTTACAAATGCTTTCACTCTGTATGTCAGAACAGACATGTTCTAAACCTAACTTATAGGCTAAAGTCAAAGTGAACAGCTGTTCATATTGTAAATTTAAACAAATATATTTCCTGGATTTTGTTCCATTGCTACAGAGAAACAGCAATAGATCGATCACAGCTGAATGACATCTAGGAAACACACTCAGGTGTTGAGGTTCTTTTACAGTTTTTCTCAGTCGCTTTGGTACGTTTTTCACATCATCCCCAACATGTGCAAAATAATAAGTGCATTTCTCAGAACAATTTGTACAAACTGCAATATACAATAGATATGTTTCTAAAGCTAGTCAGTCACTAAAAATCCTTAGTACATCTCTCAAAAGTAAATATTCATGCCAATGATCATGTCAGTGTCATCAGAATGATAAGTCATTGAGTCATTGTTCACGAACAAGGTCGTCAAAATGTTTGGGCATGTGTACTTTGACAGTATTACCTGATGTAAACTTAGGCTACAGTTTGGATGACAGTTACTGTATTGAAAATGCACAAGGCTGCACTTCTATGGCATATATCAATTTCAACAGTACTATTTACATATTACTGTATGTGGGTTATTGATTGAAAGAGACTGGACAGGAGTTTGTTTTTCACAGCTTTTACTAGTGCTACTTTATGAAAGAAAAAAACAAAATAATTTACAGTAAGAAAAAGAAAAGGGGCACAAAGGAAAAAAAACTAAAATTAGAAAGAAACACAGGAAACACCCCTAAGGTACAACTTTGCCCGCAGCACTGTTCTAGTTGTCTCTACACATCCAGACGTTCCTGTCTGTCGGCCCACATATTCTCATCCACATCACACCGGATATTTTCCCTTGCAATGCAACGTGAAAAGAATCTTTTTGAATGCCTTATCCATTCTCTGCAGGCGTCTACTGTGATGTCCTCACATGCTGCATCCATTGCAGCCAGCAGGGTCATCTGTGTGTGTGGCTGACACTCGTACACCTTCCACCTCCATGCTGAAAAGAACTCCTCAATTGGGTTAAGGAATGGTGAATAAGGTGGGAGGAATTCTATGAGCATCCTCAGGTGGGTCACAAACCATTGCCTTATGACGTTTGATAGATGGAAACTCGCATTATCACAAATGACCACATACTTTGGCAAATCCTCTTATGGGATATGGGTTAGGACACCATGCTCCGAAATAGCAGCACACATGGTGATATTTCCTCCCCGTTGGCCTGGCAAATCCACAGTAGCTCTGTGACTGATGAGCTTCTGCATTTGGTCAGGTTGAAGCCAGCCTCATCCACGTATACAAAGTTGTGAGAGGGTTCACTTGATTCCAACTCCATTATAAGCTATATCCCAGAACACACATTGAATTTGTTGTGGTAAGGAAGAGTGACCTAAAATGTACATATATTGCATGTTCCTTCCACAGCAATGGAAATGTGTGCAGTTTATGCTTACTGTACTATGTATCACTATAAAATGTTGCTGTAAAGTAGTTACATAGATATATGTTTTACCTGTACATACTGGTACCGTAGCTCCTTAACTCTGTCCTCATTCGTTTGGAATGGTACACAGTACAGCTGTTTCATACTCATCTGGTTTCTATGCAGCACCCTGTCGATGGTTGAGATGCTAACCGTATGGATGTTTTCAAAGACATCGTTGTCGTCTATAATGGTCCTTTGTATTTCCCTGAGTCTTATGGCATTGTTTGCTCGGACCATGGTGTAAATAGCCTCCTCCTGTCGAAGTGTGAAAAGGCGTCCTCTGCCACCGGTTTCAGGTAATCTTGCAGTCCTATGTGGGGAAAAATGCAGTGATGCATTGCAAAATTTCACATAGACAAAAACTATGCAAACACACATTTTACTGTAAAACATACAGGTGCATGTAAGGTGCAGTATGGATCTGTATAGAGTATATTTCTGTATGCTGGGAAATACAAGTGGACTACTGTAATATGAAGCATTGTAGGAAGTATACAGTATCCTGCTTATATACAGTAACAGTGCACTGTACATTGGTGGACATACCTGTTCTCTCTTCAAAACATTTGAACTATTGAGGACACGGTTGATCTCCCAATATTCGGCTGCACCCTTCGACCCGCCTCAGCCATTGTAAGGCCATGACTGACAACATGGTCTACAATAGTGGCCCTTATGTCATCAGATATGCGCCTATGTCCTCTTCTTCCGCTTCCTCTGTTTTGCTTTCCACCACGCATCCTTGCTCCTCTTGCTCCTCTTCTTCCTCCTCCTCCTCCTCCTCCTCCTCCTCCTCCTCGTCCTCGTCCTCGTCTTGGCTGTTGACCCTGTTCGTTTCCTGGTCCATCCATTATTGGAAAATTGCAACTCTGTGTTGTGGTCTGTCTATATATGCTTGCCAATTGATTGTTCATGAGATGCACCTTTGAGCAATTTAGACAACTGGTTGATTATTGATTGAACTAACACTTTACATTCCTTCATGAGGGAGGGTCAGTTTCACCTGCGCGATTCATCAATTCACGTTTTTGTACAAACGGTCTAATAGGAATGTGTAAAACTATGCTTGACAGTTTATGACAAATAGTTCAACAATTTTGCATGTAATGGCTTATGCAAGGAACTAATGCCTAGATGTTTTAAGGGGTAAGACTATTCAACAGAGAACCATCTACTATATTTTGATCAACATGACATGAGCAATTGAAAATGTGGAAAAAAGCTGACACTTGTACATTATCAATTGCAATATGTACAAAAGCAATTGCAATTTGTTCAAAGGAATAAGAAATTGCTTTAATGATGTGCACAAGTGACTAGATGATTTGGAATTTGTACAAGTAGTATCAAGAATTGCACTTTTGATCTAAGAAATGCACCAAAGCGACTGAGAAAAACTGTAATTGCATGACCATATGGTAGTACATACAGTAAAAGAGGTCCTATTTGAACAACATAGATGAACACAAAGAAAGGAGGAAAATGCCTGCACGAGGGAGAGGAAGACAAGTATTAGGTTTTTGACCCTTCGCTAAGCCCCGCCCTTCTTAGTTACTGTTGCTACGCCTGTCAAGCTTTCGTGCCTGGCACGTCCATTACAGTATGTATGCACCGGTGTCAGACATTCCCAAGGAGATAACAATTTTTGGCGAACAGGTAAAATATCTGAGAGAGCAAGACAAAAGGGACTGCAGTATGCATTCGAGGGATATATCCACGACATAATATGAGAGAATAATTTCATCAAAATTGAAGCTAAAGCCTATAGGTCATGCAATAATGTGAGAAGTCTCATACGCTGACCATTCAAATGGGAAACACACAAATTGAGGAACAGCTATGTTCATGCACAGCAGGGTAAGTAACATTTGAAAATAATCTAATAATTATAATAATTATAAATCAAACAGCTTATCCATAAATCTTGTGGAATAAACACAAGACATTAGCTTGAACACTTTGCAATAATAACATTCTCCTGCTTATATTTTTAGAGATTAACAAATGCTGAAATATATTTTAAAGTATGTCAGTGAGCCTCCGTCTTGCCTTTAATCATCTTAAGGATGGGTTAATAACAGATGTGTACCCACTCGATCGCTCTCTGGGACATGTTTTCATGCTAATCAAATGTGTTTGGAGCTTGAAACAAGCTAGCGCGGACCGCTGATTAGCTTACAACGCTAGTATACGGGGCAGAAAGACAGTAGCTCCCAAGACGGCGCCCGCCTGTATACGAGAACGTGACTGTATTTATAATCTATCTTTTTCATAAACTGTCTGTACACTTACAAAGTTCTCAATGCTCCGGTTAACATTTAGGGACCCTCATTATGCTACCGTTGAAGTTTGGTGATATTTTGAACCTTTTTAGTGGTATAAATAGTGATTTGTTTTTACTTTCCCTGTGCCCCCAATACTAGCGTTGTAAGCTAATCAGCAGTCCGCGCTAGCTTGAAAACATGTCCCAGAGAGCGACAGAGTGGGTACACATCTGTTATTAACCCCTAGGTTCGTTTTGCGCTGGAATTGTCTTTATTTTACGTTCAAATATATGCATTATGAACAAAGAACCGTCATTATTTCCAAGCAATGCTGTGCTGAGTTAGCTAGCTAGCTAGCTAACATTAGCGTGTTCTTGCCTTGGAGCAAACGTATGTATTTTTGTTAATACTGTCGACATTTAGCTAGTTGTGAATGGGGCCTCCCACACTGCTTGATCTACACCTGGCCTTTCTCCCCTTGGGTTTTAGGTTTCGGGAAGGGAAAAATTCCACCACCCCGTCCAAACTTTTAGGATACCGGGTATCGGATTTGCACAACGCTTCGGCGTACGGTGTTTCCCTCGCTCGAAAGCTTGACAGACCTCCCGCGCCTAGTTACGGTTGCTAAGCCACGATTGGCCTGTGGCGGTTTTCGGGCGTGGTTTAGCGAAGGGTCAATTCTGTCTCTGTCTCCTTTTTTTCATAGACCGTACATTCTATAAAGCTACTCTGAGATGGGTCATTCATTTTCGGTATTGAATTTCTGCAGCAAAAGAAACAAAATGCATGTATTTACTAAACCCAACAAAATGTAGAAAGGCTTCAAGAGAAACTGCAGTGCAAAACACAATCTATGGTCAATACAATATACTATTGTCTATTATTATTGTATAAGGGCAGACCTGACACATATCAAATAATGTAGTTTCTGTAATTCCATGTGATGTTAGTGTTTTGTATGACATTGTGCAGTGATTGACTAAATGTTCCTGTTGTAAGAGAACATGTGTAGTGTTTTGGAAGAATTATTTGATTTTGAGACATGACTGCATTGTTTTGGTAGACATAGTACATTGTGTTAGTGTATTATTGTATTTTGAGGAGTTTAGTTTACAATGTGTGATTTTGATAATGAAATGAACTATTTTGCCAATTGTGTGTTGTAGGTGTGTTGGTGTGTTAAGAGTTTAGAAAAGCTGTTAAAAGAATTGAAAAAATTGTCATAGCGATCGTATAAAACTAACACAGCGTTCCAGCTGGCATTTTTACCAATGGGAAATGGCAGTATATTGTCTGTGACAGACATGGACATTCCACAGGACAGCCACAGAAGATCAGCCGCAGAAGAAGATCTATGTGCCCCTTAAAAAGAGCAACTCTCTCAGACCACTGCTCGAATGCCTGGATGACATAAAGGCCTGGATGGCTTCTAACTTTTTAAGTTTTAATGAAACAAAAACGGAAGTAATGTTTTTTGGTGTACACACCGGGACCCCTTTTGTCGACCTGGGTCCCTTGGCTCAATATGTCAAGCCAACCGTTACCAATTTAGGGGTTAAAATTGACTCTAATATTAAGTTTGACAAACAGATTGGGGCAGTGGTTAAAGCAGGCTTTTTCCAATTACGGCAGTTAGCCAAAATAAAGCAGATTCTTACTAGGCAGCACTTTGAGACAGTAATACACGCCTTTGTGACCGGTTGGATTACTGTAATGCCCTATATGTAGGCATCAGTGCCGCATCTGTTGCTCGTCTCCAGATGGTGCAAAACGCTGCGGTGCGTCTTTTAACTGGAGGACGTAAATATGAGCACGTTACCCCCGTTTTAGCTTCACTCCACTGGCTGCCCGTATATTTTAAGATCCATTTTAAAATGAATTTACTTGTGTTTAAATGCTTAAATGGTCTTGCCCCATCCTACCTGTCCGAGATGCTTCACCCCTACACTACGACCCGCTCACTCAGGTCAGCTGAACAACTGCGCCTGAGTGTTAACTCAGGCGCAGTTGTGCAATCTTAGTTGTGCAGTTGTGCAAACTTAAAGTGAATCATGCCTTTGCTGTGGCAGCTCCAAAAATATGGAATGACCTACCTCTGCCTATTAGACAGGCTTCTTCACTGTCTAATTTTAAATCTCTTCTTAAAACCCATCTTTTTTCCTTGGCCTTTCCCAGCTTAGGCTGACATTTTTGTGCAACAATTTTTACTGTGATACTGTTTCATGTTTTAAATGTTAGGTGTTGTAAATGTTTTAAATGATCTACTTTGTTCTGTACAGCACCTTGTGCAACGTTGGTGGCTTTTTAAAGTGCTTTATAACTAAATTTGATTGATTAAAGAATCCAAAAACCTCCCAGGGAACACATTGATATCACTCAGTATGACTTTCCAAGGATATAATTATCTTTAATGTCAATTGCAAACAAACATCCATAAAAAATCTACTTGGGAAATCACAGAGAAAAAGACACTTAAGAGCTTGCCTGTTAAGTATTTTAGGGTGTCTTCAGTATTAAAGTAATCAAGTGATAGTTGACTAAAAAAGAATGTCAGTACCTACCTATAGGTGACTTTATAACAGCCCATTTGATGAGCTTTTACATGGCCTTGCTCTCCTAAAGACTTTGATTCTTCTGTCGCAGTTTCTGCAAGTTTCACTAAATCAAATTTCAAACACTTTTTAAGATCATTATGAATGAAATTTAAGATATATATCATAACATCAACTGAGTCCTAAATTTATTTTTTCAAGCCAAGTGTCGCTAAACTTGTACTTCCCCATAGCTGACGAATAAAATCTGTTTTATGTCCGTCGGAAAGACTCGCGCCGATCACATGAAAGCTGCAAAATGAGTTCCATGTTGGTCTCATTTGTAGTCGTAATACAGTGAAATAATATTTGGATTAGAGAAAGACAAGAACTACAACACCACGGAAAATTAAAAAAGAGAATATTAGAGGTAGAGTTACATGGACGTAGGAAAATTAAGACTTGTTTTAAGACCTAGAACACAATACTTGAGCGACTTTAAGACTTTTAAGACCCCGCTGAACCCTGCTCTATCAGATTGCCTAGAGACCTAAATGTTGGTATTAGCATATTTCCATATATCAAATTAGTAAAAATATTTTTGACTGTGAATGTTCACACAAAAGTAAAATTTCACACTAAGATTAAAAAAAAAGGAAATAAAATTTAACCACAAGCAGCACTTCACACGAAATAAAACTCCACTTTAAAGTGCTCATATTATGCTTTTTGGCTTTTCCCCTTTGCTTTATTGTGTTATATATCTTTTTTTGTGCACGTTATAGGTTTACAAAGTGAACAAGCCCAAAGTCCACCCCAAAGGGACTTACCATCTCCAACAGAAAACACTGTTCACAAACGGCTCAAAACAGCTCTATTGTAGTCCAGCCTTTACTTCTGTGACGAATGTGCGTCACTTTGTAACACACGTTATAATGCTCACCTAGCTGCTAGCGTGGCACGCCCTCATACTCTGCTTCTGACTGGCTAGTAGTCCTTACTTAGCTACTGCGTATGTGCAACTCCCAACAAAGATGGAATAGAAGTGAGATGCCTCACTCTGTAGCTAAAACAGAGAGCTCAACACACAGGGTGAAAAGAAGAGCTGCAGCAATATGCAGTACAACAAAAATATGGTGTTTTTGAAAATTAAACCATGTAAACCTATTCTGGTACAACCTCTAAATATAATTATGAACCTGAAAATGAGCATAATATGAGCACTTTAAAACACAAGGACGTTGCTCCGGATGGGATAAAAATCAATCAAATCCTTGCACCTCTCCTCGAGTAATGAAATCCATCTAACAAAGCCCAGCAGCTTAATGTTCTGTTAAAAATTTACAAACTCAACAAAAGGAGTTCTCTTATTAGAGATATTGGGCTTTCTGAGTTCCCTATTGTATGACAGGCACAAAAGAATGGAGGGTCACTGTGAACTTGGAAGAAGACTATGAGGAAAAGATAAATGTGTTATTCAGTCACAGCCCTGTCAGAGAGTGAAAAATCCATTTATATGTTGGGTTTTTTTACGTCTCCGTTCAGCTCCCATCTGTAAAACAAAATAAATAAAAAAATAATTACTTTTACCTCATCACTTCTGTCGATGTGAAATAAATGATGGGCAAAGCAGAATCTGGAAAATCCAGTGGAAAAACCACATTTGTATTAGTTTTATCCTAGATGGCTACACGTCTTTTGGAGACAAACAGCATTTGTCAAACAACTGTTAACATCCATTGTCCTACCAATAGTTAAACAATGACCATACTATAATTCTAACCTTCACCACATAGCCAGATGTTGAAAAGATATAAATGCATGTCTCTATTATGCATAATCTTTGATTTACCCAAGTAACTAGGTCAGTAAGTGCTCTGTGGAGATAACCTCTTACCGGATCTGTCATCTGTGATAATGGGTGCTAAAACCAACGATAATTTTCTCTCTGTTGCATCTGGATTTGATCCAGATACATTAGACTTGTCAGTTCAAGAAGAAATGGGGCCTCTGTTCTCTATAATAAAACCCACATCACTGAATGGTATATGAATCATTTTTGTAATGACATTGTGCATTTTGGACATCATTTTGAATGTCATCTTGCTCATAGGATTGCCAGTTTGGAAAACACTTATATGGGTTATTATGGCAGGCACCGACAACTAACCTGTTCCGTTCACTGAGGTTGGAAGGTTTGTTGGTTTTTGAGCTGCAAATCACCAAATTAATGCTTACTACTTCCTTCTAGAACTATAGCTCAGGTAGATTATATATGTTTGAATTGGAATCTTGGGCTACTCCAAGCAACTCTTAACCATGAGTGTCAAACTCATTTTCACTGAGGGTCATACTGGAAAATGAGAATCACATCAAGGGTCAGACATGTGTAGTTTGACATGCTTTTGTTTCATTGAAAAAGTTAAATATCTTTGACTGTATTACTGCATATAGCTTTTTTGACATTTGTGTAGCTTTTTTCGTAATTTTTGTATTTTTTTTTTTATTCCGACTTTTTTGTGGCTTTCTCCGACGTTTTGTCACTTAAAAAAAAAGAATTGTTGCTTTTCCCGAATTTTTGGACGCTTTATGTCGACATAAAGCCCTATAAAAGTCAGCAAAAAAGTTCCTTAGCCATCATAGAATTTAGCAAATCAGGCAAAACAATAACATATTTTAACAGCAAACTGTTTCAGAGCCTCAATATGAAAACTCTCTGCTTCTGAGGGGATTTCTGAGTCTCAAAGTTTTGCTTTGAATGTCAGATAATTGCAGTAAAAAACACTTTCCTGTGTTTTTGGTTTGGCGCACAACTAGGGAGGCCAAAATCTATCGTCAACCTAAATTGATATACAGGCCGGATTTAAATCTGCAAGGGGCTCAGATTTGGCCTGAGGGCCTTGAGTTTGACACATGTAATCCAAGCCTTTTAAAATGTGTCTGGGAAAAAAAAAGCCACTGAGCTGAGTAGTGGCCTTCAACAGTCTGTTCACACTGCAGGATAATCAGACCTGCCTGTTGGGCCTTATGCACTTCTAGCTGGATGTACCTGTAATGTGTGAACATCAAAATGTCAGAGAGTCTATTATCTGCAGCTTATGACACCTCTTCCATAGTCCTCCTATTACAGCTTCCTTTCATATTGCTGTTTTTCCTCCGTCCTAATTTGAAATCCCCACCCTAACTAAAGAAGAACCACGTTTAAGACTTCACCTGCTCACTTCAACAGCCCCACAAGGCCTCGGGTTCTGTGCTTCTGTGCAACATTTCACCAACCATTTTTCAGCCTCACTTCCCAAAAAGTAAAAATTGGGTATATATATATATCGATTTGTTCTGTTGGTCTGCTTTTATGTATTTTTATTGCAGAGAGGAAATGCCTCAAAGTGCATTTCACATAATATTGCTTTTTACCTGGACCTGCAGTGACGAGACAAATAATAATAGCAAAATGGCCTCTAAAAGCAATCCTATAAACCTTGCCCTATTTTCCAAAAAAGACAGTGTTGACGTCTTGAGCTCTGGATGTGTTTTAACCCTTTGTCAGCCACACCAGAGCACCTTTCTATTTCGCCAAGGAAATAACACTGATGTTGACAGGTGATTAGTCAGATTAGTTCTAATTTTAAACTGTTATGGTCAGCTCTCTCTCCGCCCTGCTTTGGATGTCTTTTTCCTGTGTGTCTGTGTTTGTTTGTGTTTTGTCTGTGTTTTTCCGTTTGGAGTGCTGGAGGCGTGGTCTGGAGGAAAGTAGGTCAAGGGGCGTGGCCGCTTCAACCATGCACTGCCGATCTTCACAACTGCAGCTAATCATTCAGATTCAACCCAGCAGTATTTAAACCCGGGCTGATCATCCCCTCACCGCCAGTTCGTTGAACCAGGTCGAATAATTCTAGTTTTGCCTTTGTTCTCTGTGCTTAAACTTACCCTGTGTCTCTCTCTAGTTCCCGCTCAGACCTGCTACTTTCTCCGCTGTGCCTGCATGCTCCCAGCCTCACCGTCCAGCCTCAGTCTCCACTTTGGGAAAACCACCAGTGTACTCATCTCTGCCTGTCTCCCTCGTGTCCCGAAACCACCTGGACTCTTCCCCGTCGGCTCGCCTCTATCTCGGACTAGCCAGGAGTTTTCCCGCCCTGACACAATCAACTGTGTAACTCTAAGTACACGTTGTTTAATTAAACCTTTTAAAACTGCTCTACATTGTCTGTGTGATATTTCTGCGTTCTGGGTCAGAACTAGCTCCTAACCTAAACTTTTTTCCATCCTTGTTCAAGCTGGTCCTGGAACATAAGCAGACTGACTGTACGCAATGATCAATCAAATATTTTGTTATTTTAGTAGAGATTTAAGTAATATTATGATTAATTTATTCTCAAATGTGGGTCACTTGTCAGTACACCACATTCCAAAGTGCAAATCTCTAATACTACAACCACTACAAATAATAACAAAACATAAAAATCATTGTCATCCGTTGCAAACTAAAAACTTTAAGGCCAGCCCTGTAATAAATAACCTGCTTTAACCTTGTAGCAGAGGATTTTTATTAACGTTGGAATGGGGGACCATCCTAGGAAACCTGGAAAACAAGACAAAGTATTGGATTCAAAACCTTACCAATAAAAATACAGAGTGGTGAGGCAATATGCTGCAGGTACAATGTATTTCCCTTTCCCTGAAACCCCAGCTAAGAGTCTGGGCTTTAGAAGCATTCGCTTTTATTGCCCTGATCGATCCAAATCTAATTCCTGCCCTTACAAAACTACTGTGTTATCACTCGCTCCCCTCCCACTGATCCAAATCAAATCAGAGGCCAACCAAAACCCTTTTTGATGTTGTATGAAGGCCGCAGAAAATCAGGTCAGGATCGACCGGGACTCTAAGACAAAGACAAAGCTACAACTGTGCAGAAATGTCAAAGTCTGAAAAGGTAGACAGTGATTGATATTTTCCAGGTGGATACAAATTACATTCAGATATGAGCAGAGCTACAAGGGAGGCTTTCTAAATACATCACCATTAACTGAAATACATTTTCTACCCCTGGACCTGTTTTCCTAATTTAGGTTTCAGACTGATCAATTTGGTTACACTCCATTATTTAGTCTGACATTGGTTTCTCTTTTTCTGATTGTTTACCCAACGTTATATACTGTGTGTGCAGTAGCCATAAGCAGTTACCTTAACCTTGCTGACGTTACAGCAATTTATGTGGCTAAAGATTTGGCATGCAAAACGTTCAGTATGCCAACCCATTCTCACTCCCAACTCGACAAATATGGACGCTTGGTCAGTGTCTCTGAGCGTCAGATACCGACGCAAAACTCCCCCTTTAGCGTCTGTATGGAACACAGAGCAGCAGCTCCACCGCGGTGCTGTAAGATGACGTAATATTAAGAGAGACAACTGTAGAGAGTAGTATGTAACATCGAAATGCTGTGTAGGGAGGTTGGTTGGGGTGGTGGATGGGTCAAACAACTGCCTTTCACCCAGGAGATCGGGGTTCATGTCCCGTTATGTCCCGTGTGTCACTGAAACGTACATTTTGTAACCCCACCCACCATCTTTTCCTAAACCTAACTGTCTAATACTTGTGCTGCATGTCAGTTAAACGTATGCCCTGACCCAGAGCGTCAAAAAGGGATTCCAAGAGTCTTGACCAAGTGCGTCTAAATATGACGCTAAAGGAGACTTTTAACGTAAATAACAAACGGCAAATACGACACCAAATACGACACCAAGCGTCCGTATTTGACGTGATGGGAGTGAGAATGTGTTGAGTAGGCCTCAAATTATCTAGTTCGTAAGAGGGGTCGTCCGAACACATCTAAAGTGCCACGTTCAAAGGAGGGACAAGAAGCCTGCCATCATGAAGCCAGGCAATATGCGATACAAATGGAGATGAAAGTGCACACTTTTTATTGTATTTCGTATAGGCTTCGCCCTCTAAGGCTACGCTATTGGGTTTATCCCTTTGCAAATGCGCAGTCGTGAAGATTTTCTTTCCCACCCTTGCGTCCAGCACGGGCATAAAACTATGTCCGCAGATACTGTATATAAACAGAGCGGACCCGTTGTTCATCTCCCACTTTTTCTTCAAGCTAGCAGTATGAAGACCTCCACCTCCAGCGGTGTTCGCCTCTGCTCCAGCTGCCGGACCGCCTACATCCTGCCGTCAGATCTCCACCCTCGCTGCAAGACCTGCCTCGGCGCCGCTCACGCCAGCTTGGCACTCAGGCCGGCTTGGCACTCACGCCAGCTTGGCACTCACCCCACAGGCCTCCTGCCAGTTCTGCACCCGCCTGCCATCTAAAGAGCTTAAACGGTGGGCGAAAACTTTTCTGGCTTGCCAGGTCGACGGGGAGGGGGATGGCAGCTGGGCAGACCAACGGGACACCGTCGACACCCTGGATCTGCTGGAAAACTTGAAAGTAAATGGCGTTCCTCCAAACTGGAAGAATCTCGTTTAGATTGGCAAGACAGTCTGAAAACCTATATGAAGGCCCTCAGAAATGCCAGATTACTCAACACTAATAGAAGAAAATAAGAACAACCCAAGGTTTCTTTTCAGCACTGTAGCCAGGCTGACAGATAGCCACAGCTCTATTGAGCCATCTATTCCTATAGCTCTGAGCAGTGATGACTTCATGACCTTCTTTAATGATAGCCACCTACCTGTCTCTTAGACGCTATCCCAACGAGGCTACTTGAAGAAGCGTTACCCGTGGTTAACACTTCATTACTAGATATGATCAATATGTATTTATTAACAGGTTATGTACCGCAGTCATTTAAAGTAGCTGTGATAAAACCTCTTCTGAAAAAACCCACCCTCGATCCTGAAGTCTAGCCAACTATAGACCTATATCTAACCTTCCCTTTCTTTCCAAAATCCTTGTGAAGGTAGTTGCTAATTAGTTATGTGATTTTCTACATAGCAATAGTTTGTGTGAGGACATTCAGTCAGGATTTAGAAAGCATCATAGCACAGAAACGGCACTGGTGAAAATGACTAACGACCTTCTAACTGCTGCAGACAAAGGTCTTGTCTCCATACTTGTCTTATTAGATCTTAGTGCTGCATTTGACACTATTGACCATACCATTCTGTTACAGAGATTGGAATATTTAGTTGGCATTAAAGGAATCGCACTAAGCTGGTTTAAGTCCTATTTCTCCGATCGATCTCAATTTGTTAACATTAACGATAAATCCTCCAAGTACGCTAAAGTTAGCCATGGCGTTCCACAAGGCTCAGTGCTTGGACCAATTCTATTCTCCTTATATATGCTTCCTCTAGGCAATATTATTAGAAAACACTCAGTTAACTTTCACTGTTATGCGGATGACACCCAGTTATACTTGTCAATCAAGCCAGACTGAGTTATTTTGATCAGGATATATCCTTTAACACCCATCTAAAACAATCCTCAAGAACAGCCTTTTTTCATCTTCGTAACATTGCCAAAATTAGGAAGACCCTGTCTCAAAACGATGCAGAAAAACTGGTCCATGCATTCGTTACTTCCAGGCTGGACTACTGTAATTCCTTACTATCAGGTTGTCCAAATAAGTCCCTTAAGACTCTCCAGCTAATCCAGAATGCTGCAGCACGTGTTCTGACAAGAACTAAGAAAAGAGATCATATTTCTCCTGTATTAGCTTCTCTGCATTGGTTTCCTATAAAATCCAGGATTGAATTTAAAATCCTTCTCCTGACCTACAACGCTCTAAATGGTCTAGCACCATCATATCTAGAAGAGCTCTTAGTACCTTATTGTCCCACTAGAGCACTATGCTCCCAGAATTCAGAGCTGCTTGTGGTTCCTAGAACCTCTAAAAGTAGGATGGGAGTCAGAGCCTTCAGCTACCAGGCTCCTCTCCTGTGGAACCAGCTCCCAGTCTGTGTTTGGGGGGCAGACACTGTCACCACATTTAAGAATTAACTGAAAACCCTCCTCTTTGATAAAGCATATAGTTAGGGAGTGAGGAGATCCAGAAATGCTTGTTACTAACCTAGCTCTGGGGAGTTTATTTCCCGGAGTCCTTATGTTTCTTTTTCCCAGCATATTTCGTTGGATTAGGATGGCACCAAGATCTTGGTTGCAGCTGTCGCCGTGGTCCTGCTTCACTACACCGTGTACGCTCTACGGTGCCCTGCTGCGTTTTCCTCGCCACTGTTGCACTAAATGCTTGCTCTTGGGGGAATTACTAGAATTGTTGGGACTTTATAAATTATAGAGTGTGGTCTAGACCTACTCTATCTGTAAAGTGTCTCGAGATAACTCTTGTTATGATTTGATACTCTAAATAAAATTGAATTGAACTGAAGAGGACGTCTTCGACAGACACGAGTCTGCTGACTCGTTTCCCCCGAATGACAACTCTCTCACCGGTTTTCCCTCCTCCCCTCTGGGAGAACTGGACCGTGAGACAGGGATCGATGCCCTCGCACTGCTGGAACAGAGCCTGGCATCCATCCTGCTTCTGAAGGATACTTTTTTCGGCCACCGGAAGCCCGCGCCTCCGTCCCCCCAGGATCAGGTCTGCGCTCAGGTCACTGATTGGTCACACCAGGGCCTTGCGGCGCAGAACAATATAGCTTTGCCATGGCCACCACTCCGGGAGCTGTTCCCCCGGAGCTAGCAATGGAGATTGGCAAAGCTATGACCGCCATCCTCACCCTGATCACGGCGTCCACGGTGGCGTGACAGACTGTGGCCCAGCGAAACATCTGGCTCCACATGTTGCAGCTACCCACGGAGGTCAGACGCGAGCTTCTGTACGGCCCCATAGGTCCCAATGGACTATTTGGGCCCAGCCTACAGACAGCCACGTCCCACCTTCACCAGGTGGCCGAGGAGGCAGAGCGGCTGCGAAGGCTCGGCTCTTGGAAGGCAGCTCCTCCACAGCAGCTTTTCCGCCAAGACAACCGACATAAGAGGAAACGCCCCATAGCCTCTGCTGCGGCTGCATCCTCCCAGGCTTCGACCTCTGCTCCTCTGCCCAGTCCCCCCCTCCGCAACGGCGGCAGGTTTCCTGGGGCCAGAGGGCCATGAATATTGTAATTATTTAGGTACCCAAATGCATAGTGCATTGTTTCAACACACGTTTACTTCTGCTGTTAGACTGTTTAAACATTTAGCTTTGGAGATAAGATCCAAAACTAGCTTGTGGTTTGAAAGCTCCAAACCTAAACAAGTGTAATAGTGTGTGAGAGAATGTATGCAGAATTCTCATCATTAGGACAGAAACTATACAGTTCATCAAGTTTGTTTTTGCACACAGCAATGCAGATCGACTTCTGACACGTAACAAGGGCATGCTGAGAGACCTAAACAAGATCAAAGCACCAATTAAGGAGCAATTAACATTAATGCACCACAACGGAATTGCTAGAGAGAAACCAAAACTGACAACATTCAGAGAAACAACAATAAAGGGTGTTTGTGTTAAGTGCTTATGATGCATCAGCAATGCGGGTTAGAGTGTTCTGATGGAGGTAATGAACAAGAGACAGAATTCATGAAGATGAGGTGCATCAATGCATTAAAAAGTGATGTCAGCAAGTAATTTAAGTGAAGAAACAACTCTGAAACGCAGAGTGAGAAACTAAGCGTGTGTGTCTGTGTGTGTGAGCTGCTTGCTGTCAGCAGGCAGTAGCAGTTTCTTTCAAGTCAATGAATTCCCCCGTTAGCCACCAGAGAGTTGGAAACAAATATTTAAATCATTAATCACTAATTGGTAAGTGTTACTCAAGGAAAGAATTACATAGTTTCACAAGAGAGAACAAATAATAAATTAAAGCTGCAAGCAGCGATGAACGGGCCCTCGCCCCTCCCAGCACGTCGGGGGTAGTTGCGGACGCCGCTCCTTGCAGTTGTGCATTTGCGTAGCACTCAGACACTGCAAATAGTCACCAGTGAAAAAGGAACTCTTTGCTAAGTTCAATGATACCTCTCATAAGAGTCCTTAAACAGTTCACAAGTTATGGAAGTGGGCGTGGTCTGTGTACATGGGCGTGGCTAGAGTATAGGGGGCGGCTCAATATCACATGCAGGCCACACATTCTAAGTTTCATGTAAATTGTAATAAATTTCTCGGATCAAAGAATTTTCTATTCTGCACGTGGCTGCACATCTTCAAGAGATTTCGTGCATCCTAAAGTCCTAAAACACCTGTTCGTAAAATGAATAATTTCGCACAAAACCAAGATGGCCGACTTCCTGTCAGGTGGAAAAAAAAAAAAAAAATGTTCCATGGACTTCAAGATCAGACCTATGTTCCCTCAAAATTTGGTATATTAACTTCTCATTTTTTCAGAATTCCGAAGCTCGTTAGGGGGCGCTATGGAGCCCCCTGGCAACGCTCGAGTTCAATCACTACAGAACTTTGTAGTTTTCCAACATGCTAATCCCCTCAAAAATGCGAGCGACGTCGCGGAATAATAATACTTACAAAGACAATAGATTCCTTCACACCGTTGGGGCCTGGCATTTTCGTGCTCGGGCCCTAATAAAATACATTAAAATATAATAAAGTGTTAGTGTTGATAAGCCATCAGAATGTAAACCATGCTGTTTTCATACATACAGTAGCATAGACACTCTGCAGTTAGTTAACATTTCAGTCTGAAGTCAACATTCTGCAGCTACAGTGAGCAGTATTAGTGAAATTGTGTTTTAGCATGAGTCAGAAGACCACTAAAAAGAAATGTAATGAGAGTGCTTTAATGGAGACCTGAGGAATCTATTAAACTGTCAAATAGTTCCTGCCGAGAAGTTGGAACAAATTTAAATTTATGTTGTGTGGATCAAGGGAGGATGAGTTACTGAGGAGAAGAAGAAGGGGGATATCATGGCTCTTATGTCATCAAGTTTGTTAATAAATATAAATGTTCAGTCTGCTTTGGATGAAGCAGAGACGGCAGCAGCGTTGGGTTTGACAAGGTGCATGATAAAAACCAGTGGTTCTCCATTAAATTATATATAAATCCTAATTTTACAGAAAAAAAACTCAAAAGTTTTACAGTAGTTTTCAGTTTTTTAAAATTGTGTACAAAAGTCTGTAAATGTATGGACATCATATGTAAATTAGCAACCCAACTGTTATTTTAAGTAGTATGCCAAAATACATTAATTACATAAATTTTACGTTTTCATTGTCTTTTGACTGTTTTTACAGTATATATATATGTCAGAATGTGACTTTAGGCAGTTTTTTTCATTTTGTTCCCAACGTTTACATTACAACATTTGGTTTTATTGGTATGTGTTGCGTGTTTTTTGCTGTGTGTTTTTCTAATTGTTTGTTAGACTGGGATTATGAGAAGCAGCTATGATTGCCTGGACCACACCCCTCCCACAGATCATGATTGGCCACAGGATCTAATGATGGTGGTTGTTAAAGGTGGACGCGAAACAGGTGTGGGAAAGAAACAAACAGGAGGACAAAGAAAGAGAAGTCGGGGCTGTGACCTGCTGGAGCAGAGTTGTGTTTTTTAATCTTTTTAGTCATGTTCTATAGCTGTGCAGAAGGAACCAGTTGGATTTTAAATAAATTATTGAAGAAACCATCCTGTGGAGCTTAAGTCTTTTCTAAACAGTGGAAACGCCTTGTTTTGCTGGTAACAAAGCACCTCACACTACTGCGTGACATATATATTATATATATTATTATATTTTGTTTAAGTGATTAATTTTTTAAGTTTGGAGCACCTTCCCTTAGCTCTCAGATACGTCTTTATTAGAATACTAAAGTTATTATTATATTATTCCTGAACATATGGCAAACTGGGATTTACTGATCAAAATTGATTGATTTTTCTTAACATATTTCAGTGAAGCTATTTATACAGTTGATTGCCCATTGTCATTAGACAGAATCTGAGGTTTTGCAGTTGCAAAGTAATTACTCAGATGTGGCCGTACGCATCGCTACAACCAAGTCTGTCACAAGAAACACATGCAGCCAGACGATCAAACAACTGAAATTTAAACCACTTTATTTGCAGGTAATACACAAAATCTGCATGTCAGTAATCATTTTGTATTTTGCAGGAATTCAGCTGTACATATAAATACTGTAACTACAGCAAGTTGCTATAAATCAGAATAATTCTCATCTCAGCAATAATGAAAAACAACAGGAACAACCATGATATTGTCAGAGGGCAAATAGGTTAATAGAAAAACCAACAGTCTTTTAGGAAACCTTACAACCAAAACAATCATACTCGTTATTATATTCGGTTAGATTTGTGCTGCTTTTGACCTTTGCTCATAAAAGTGGGTACTTGCAAATTTGAAGTATTTGTTTCTAGATGCACAGGTGTGTGTGTGTGTGTGTGTGTGTGTGTGCATGCGTGTGTTTCCACATGTAAGAAGAGACTTGTCAGAATCGATTGCAGTCATGCTTCAACTTCCACCCTTCACCACCACCTTCTCTCCTGTTCTTTACCTCACCACTCCTCTCTCTCCCTCCTTCTCTGTCCTGTCATCCATCCATTTATTTTTAGATCTTCTGTTGTGTTTCTATATTGGTCTTCATTGTCCTGTTTGCCTTATTGAAAAGAAGAGGACGCTGGGAATGATGGTGATGGTAATAATGAAGTGAAAAATGGTCTCTTCTTTCTCTGCCTTTCTTGGTTCATTGGACGTGTGTGTGCGTTTTTGTTACCCACTGTGTTATTAGGTAAGGTAACAGAAGCCACAGAGGGGACCAGAGACATGACTGATTGATGTCCAGGAATGAATGTAAAGTGGAGGTCTGGGGTTTGTCTGTTTATCTTAAAGCCCTGACTACGATTCATTTGTGTAGGGCTGTCACTGTATTGTCTACCAATTTTAGGCTGCTTTTTCTGCAGCAGGACCAAATAGGAGTAAGTGGAGCTCAACAATTAATGTCAATTCTTTAAAGAAGAGAAGGAAGAAAACGGGAGATATGAGGAGAAAGAGATAAAAACAGAGAATGATCGACTGGTATGACCTGAAATACAAACTATATTGGGTGCCGACTTAAGAAAAGAGATGCAATCTACACTCATATTGTAGGAATTTTCTCTTGATCTCTTGGTGTTATGTAGAGGAAGGCTTAATAAATTGCAGATTTAGGCTGGTGGCTGGCTGTTCTGATTCAATCCCAATGTTTTGATTGGACTGACTGGCAGGTCAGCCAGGGGCTTGACTTCATTCAGCCCTTCCAGTGTCAGCCAGGATTTCCTAATAGGTCCTTTTCACAGCAGACATTTCCATATGTCACAGTAAGAAAAGCCCTGGTGTAAATACTAGAATTAATGATGGCTGAATTCCTTTGCAGAGTCCTGGTATTGTGCATGCTGGCTCACACTGTCCTGGCTTATTAGGGCAATTGAATAGAGTGTAATCAGTAACACCTGTGCTTTTCCTACTATGTCAAGTCCAAATGTGTGCTGTGGAAAAAGCCCATTAGCCTGGCTTCAATTAGCTTCTGTTGGGCAGGCCAGCACCTTCAATGGCAGCTCACCGCCATCAGTGTGCAAGTGTGGGAATTAGAGGCAAATTGCAATGTGTTGGTTAGGGTACAAAAGTTCTCTGATTGGTTGACTCCAACCAGCCATATACGTGTTGTTTATTTACCATTCATACTGCAGGGCCAACTAAGGCTGTAAAGGACTAATAGCATATTTTGGGACCGTGTTCCCTCTGCCCTCTGTTCCCTCAGCCCTCTGTTCCCTCAGCTCTATGCTCCCTCAAGCCTATGCTCCCTCAACTCTGTTACTCAGCCCTATGTTCCCTCAGCCATGTGTTCCCTCAAGTCTATGTTAGCTCAGCGCTATGTTCCCTCAGCCCTATGTTCCCTCAATCCTATGTTTCCTCAGCCCTATGTTCCCTTAAGCCTATGTGCCTTTAACCCTATGTTCCCTCAGCCCTATATGTTCCCTCAACTCTATTTTCCATCAGCCCCTCATCCCTAGTCTAAACAGTGTAACAGTTAAATTGTACCAGTATTGCATCAATATGTCTAATTGTGTACCCCAATTTAAACCTCAATATATAAATGGAACTTCTAATGTGTGCACCAATGTATCCAATCCAATCCATTTCATGTATATAGCACATTTAAAAAACAAAGGTTTACACAGTGCTGAACAACATAGAAACACATATAAAACACAGAACACTTAAAACAAAATAAGACCACACATTAAAACAACATAAGACCACACAGTTCTCATACCGGGTTAAAAGCCAGGGAATACAAGTGAGTTTTAAGACGGGATTTAAACGATTCGAGGGTCGGGGCCAATTTGACCTGTGGAGGTAGCTCATTCCACAGTTTAGGTGCTGCAGCTGAAAAAGCGCGGTCGTCCCTGGTTTTTAAGGTTTTTGGAGCGACCAGCCAAAGTTGATTACTAGACCTAAGTGACCGTGAGGGGGTGTAAATTTGTAGGAGGTCTGAGATGTAGCGAGGTGCCAACCCATTCAGTGATTTAAAAACAAACAAGATCTTAAAGTGTATTCTAAATTGGACCGGGAGCCAATGTAGCGAGGCCAGGACTGGTGTTATGTGTTCATGCTTACGAGTTCCGGTTAAAAGACGAGCAGCAGGGTTTTGTACTAACTGTAAGCGTGAAAGAGAGGTTTCAACGCCAATGAAAAGTGCATTACAGTAGTCTAAACAAGTTGAAATAAAAGCATGAATCACATGCTCAAAGTGCTTATGAGATAAAACAGGTTTAATTTTAGATAGAAGCCTCGAGTGATAGAAACTGGATTTAACAACACTATTAATCTGGTTATCAAGTTTAAAACCATTGTCTATTTTAACACCCAGATTTGTGACTATGGGTTTCGCATATTGTTGCAGGTAGCCCAGGTCAACGGGAAGGACATCATCGGCCCGACTGGGTCCAAACACAATGACCTCCGTTTTTTTCTTCATTTAGATTTAAAAAAATTGAAGCCATCCAGGCCTTAATATCTTTTAAACACTCTAGTAGAGGTATGAGGGAGTTGTTTTCACCTCTTTTGAGGGGAAGATATATTTGAGAGTCGTCCGCGTAGAAGTGGTAAGAGATGCCATGCTTTCTAATTATGTTTCCTAGGGGGAGAAGATATAGAGAAAAAAGAAGTGGTCCAAGAATTGAGCCCTGTGGAACACCACAAAGAAGGGGGGCAGTAGATGAACCAAAGTCCCCAAGCTTTACTGAAAAGCATCTCCCAGACAAATGGGACTTAAACCACTGCAAAGCAGTGTCCCTGATACCAACGCAGTGCTCTAGACGGGAGATGAGAACTGCCTGGTCAACTGTATCAAATGCAGCAGTGAGGTCTAAAAGCACTAGTATGTCAGAATTGCCAGAATCAAAGGTTAATAAGAGGTCATTGAAAACTCTTAAAAGTGCAGTTTCAGTGCTGTGAAATGCTTTAAAACCAGATTGAAAAATTTCAAAAATTCCATGTACATCTAAAAAAAGAGTGCAGCTGTAGAAGTACAGATATAGGTCGAGATAGGTCTGTAATTGGATAAAACAGAGGAATAGGATGTAGCCCTATGTTCTGTCAGCCCTATGTTCCCTCAAGTCTGTTCCCTCAGCCCTTTGTTGTGTCAACCCAATGTTTCCTTAGCTCTATGTTCTCTCAACCATATGTTTCCTCAACCCTTGTTCCCTCAGCCCTCTGTTCTCTATGTTCCCTCAGCCATATGTTCCCTCAACTCTGTTCCCTCAGCCCTGTGTTCCCTCAGCCCTATGTTCCCTCAACCCTATGTTCCCTCAACACTGTGCACCCTCAACCCTATGTTCCCTCAACCTTATGCTCCCTCTGTTCCTCAGCCCTATGTTCCCTCAACTGTTTTCTTTTCACTTCTGTCAACTTGCAGAAATAACAAACATATAGGCATATTTATTTGATCGTTTAACTCTTCCTTAAAAAGGATATATAACTCACAGCTGATTATTTAGGGCAAGGTCAGGTTACTTCCTTTGCGATGCTCCCATCTGATTGCGCAATTATTCTTGCTGTAATCAGACTCAATTCACTGCATAGAAAGAAAATAACGAGCCCTAAATACAGAGATGAGTGTTTTCTAATTCCTCAAATGCTTTACTTTTTCAATGTATTGTGTGAGTATTTATCTCTTCTACAAACGGCTAAACTTAAAGCAGCAGGATGCAGCCGACCAAGGCCAGACTCAGAGTCATATGTTGATAACTCATTTACCTTTGAACCCTGCTGCAGTCAATTAGAGGTAGAATGGGATTATCTGTGATCTGGTCATGTTTGCAAAGCTGAAGAGCAGTATTTTTATCTGTGTGACTCTGTTTCAGACACACACAAGCATGGCTGATCTGTCCTTTTATTATCTATGACTATCCTGTCAGACATTATCGTCTATGGATATGCATCTGTGGTTCACAGTGGCAGCTAAATTCCTCAAAGTTGGTCTAAAATGGCAATGAATGTGAAAAGTTAATTTACTTCACCTGACGGCAATCTTACACACACCCACCCACCCACACACACACACCACTTTCTTTTTTCCGTGTTGATGGCTGGACTGGAGTCGCACAATTAGCCCACCGTCATTAGTCAGGTTGCCAGGCAACGGGAGAGACTAGGATAATCACTCTAGCAGGCATGGAGGGGGGTTGGAGGAAAGGACAAGTATAAGCATGAAGATGAAGATGAAAGATGGGATAAGAGGGGTGTGTTGGAGAGGACAGAATAAAAGCAAACATGGAAAATGGGAGGAAAAGAGGCAGGGACAGCGGGAGAAGGACAAAGAGAGAGCAAGTAATTATTATTAACTCTAAGGGAGACATCTTCTATGAACTGCTCAACACACCATGCAATTATGGGCATCACGAGTCCTATAATTCTGAGGCATCCAGCAAAAACACATTATTTTGATATGTGAATATGAAAAAAAAGCAGTAGCACTTGGAATAAAAAAGTCAAAAAAAGCAGTTTGATTGTTGTTTTTAATGGATTTTGAAGAAAAAAAACCCAAACAGACAGTAGAGACTTCTGACAGTGGCTGATTCATCACTCAGACGTTATGCTTACATTAGTAGTACATTGGTCTCGCTTTGCCAGACCTTCCTGAATGACCATCTTCTTAACCAAGCAGTGCAATGAATTACAGCATTTTAACTTATACTTTTATGCACATTTTTAAATATCTTTTAACCCATGTATGTATTCCCATTCAGTGTATTCAAAATATCACTGTTACACCAGCAGGTTCTTATCGGAGTGGAGTAATATGTTCTGTTTTAGTTCAAACTCTAGTAGCAACATTTTGTATTACTGTACTTTCAGCCTTTTGAGTGATTCTTGGTTTACACCGGATATGACTGTCTCAAAGGTGCCATGGCAAATAGAGGTAGAGACACCAAAATGGATTTAAATGAACTGACTTATTCACAAAAACATATATAAAAATATATAAAAGATGTGGATGGCAGTGAAGTCAGTGGTGTAAGTGTGAGGAAAACCCATAAAGGAACCAACCAATGCGCATGGAGAGAGTCTCTCTGAGAGGACAAACCCCCATTCTCCACCGGGCGTGTCTGTGCTGTGTTCTGGCTGGTTTGTTTCCGTCGTCCACCCCGCACCATACCACACCGGGAGCGTCCTCTGAAGCATCTTGCTGTCCGACTCGCAGATTATATTGTCTATTCAAGTACTTTACCGAACAATCAGGTGTTTATAACGCTAGTATCTACCTTCCACTCCTAGCACTCCTACAGTTAAACTCCATGGGGGGGGGGTGTCTTTTGGTCAATTGACTGGATGCTCTCGCTGTTTCACTTCCTGTATGCTGTCTGAACGCCCCGTGGCTCGCGTGAAAATAGACCTGCCGCTTATCTTTAGCGGAGTGGGAAGCTGCTGGTGGATAATCAAGCATCAACTTGAATGGCTGCGATTGCTCGCGGGGGTTGCGACGCTCCCGGCACGCAGCATAGATGTGCCTGGTGGAAAATATGGGTAAGGTGACTTTTATAGTGTTGGTAGCATTGGGCCCAGGTGCTCCCAGTCAGCCCAAGTGAAGCAAGAGCAAACACAGCACAATCAAACACGCCTGAGTGCTGTCACACACCACTTAAAAGACTATAGCTGCTTTCCGTTCCACAGGGTAAATAAAGTGTGGTATTATTGCATGTTATATGGGTAGGAATCTTTAATGGGAGTTGTGTATGAGGGGGGGACATGTTTGAGAGACGGACTCAGGTTGAATGCGGGTACTCAATAAAGAGGTACGCTAGATAACAATGAATCACGCTCGTTATTTATTAAATAACACGACATGGTGTCAGAAGTGCTGTTATTATAAGCTGAAAACGGTCTGCCGGGAAGGAAAGAGGAAAAGGAGAGATCGGTGAGCAAGTCCAATGAGTGAAAGTGAAGACGAGCAGAGTGGGAACGGAGCTAGCACAATGGCTAACACACCCGGTGCTTCATTTAGCTTCCAGCCACTGGAGTCCTTTGATTTTTCCAAACCACACGAGTGGACAAAGTGGGTACGCAGATTTGAGAGATTCCGCCAAGCAAGCAATTTAGCAGCAAGCTCTGAAAATAATCAGGTGAACACTTTGATATACTTTATGGGAGACGAAGCTGACGATGTGTTGAGAGGCTTGAAACGAAGTGATGCAGATCTGCGCTTATACTCCAAAGTGCAGGATGGCTTTCAGTCATTCTTCGTGGTGAAAAAGAACGTTGATTATGAATGTGCACGATTTAACATGCGCAAGCAAGAAGAAAATGAGACTGTAGATGCATTCATTACTGCCCTGTATGCCTTAGCAGAGCACTGCAATTATTGGATGCTGCATGATGAGCTAATCAGAGACAGGATAGTGGCTGGCAGATATGCGGTCTCTCTGAACGTATGCAGATGGAAAAAGACCTGGAAAAAGCCATTAACATGGCAAGACAATCTGAGGAAATCAAAAAGCAAGAAAACACACTGAGGAGTGAAGTCAGTGGTGTAAAGCAGACGGATGCCAGCTCTGTGGACGGAGTGTTTAAAGGCAGACAGCACAAGGAAAAGGCTAAATTCAAAACCAAAAGCTGTGAAGCAATGCCACACAATGGTCAGAGCAAAATGCTATCAGTGCTACAAATGTGGACGCACTTCTCACCCCAAGCAGCTAACAATGCTAAGTGCCATTCCTGTGGGAAAATGGGTCACTACCAGCGTGTGTGCCTTGCAGGTAAAGCTGTGCATAGTATTGAAGAGGAAGAAGAGAGAGAAGGCTTCTTCCTCGGTTCTGTGTCATCTGATAATGATGCATGGATGGTTGATATAGGCATAATGAACAAGATTATCACGTTCAAACTTGACTCCGGTGCAGATGTCACTGTTATTTCACAGACTGATTTTAATGACATTTTTTCTGACGCACAACAGCCTGTTCTCCAGAAAGCAGAGAAACCTCTGTATGATCCAGGAAGGAATCCACTGGATGCGTCAGGGTTCGCCAAACTGCAGCTGAGGAGAGGAGCCAAGCAGACTACGGAGAAAGTCTATGTTGTCAAAAATCGTACGTCCTTGCTCCGGAAGTCAGCCATTGTAGCCCTTGGTTTACTCATCCGTGTGGACAACATAGAGATGGAGACCATAAAGGCATGCTACCCTAAACTTTACAGTGGTCTGGGTGTGATACAGCAACTGTATGCCATCAAGCTTAAACCAGGGGCGGTGCCATTTTCTGTGAAAACCCCCAGGAGGATTCCTCTACCATTGGTAGGGAAAGTCAAAGAAGAGCTCCAGCGTATGGAAAGACTGGGCGTTATTAGCCGTATCGAGGAGCCAACTGATTGGTGTGCCGGCATGGTGGTCATGCCCAAGAAAAACAGGGAGTCTGTACGATTGTGTGTGGACCTGACTGGCTTGAATGTCTACGTGTGCCGTGAAAAGTACATTCTGCCGTCGGTAGAACAGAGCTTGCTGGAGCAAAAAAGTTCAGCAAACTGGATGCCAACATGGGGTTCTGGCAGATCCCGCTCACAGAAGAATCAGCCAAATACACCACATTCATTACACCGTTCAGAAGGTTCCATTTTAACCGCCTTCCTTTCGGTATCGCCTCAGCGCCTGAACATTTACTGAGGTTACTGAGGGGCTGGAAGGAGTGGTCTGCCACATCGATGACATACTGGTGTAGGGTCAGCACCAGGAAGAACATGATGCTCAACTCCTTGCTGTGCTAGGGAGGCTGGAGAAAGCAGGCATCACCCTGAATGTGGACAAATGTGTACTCTCCACAAGTGAGGTGGTCTTCTTGGGTCACATCATCACGTTTGAGGGCATTCGCCCTGACCCAAGGAAGACTGAGGCCATAATGGAGATGAAGGAGCCTGGGAACGTCGGCGAGTTGAGGAGTTTTCTCGGCATGATCAATCAGCTGGGAAAGTTCATTCCCCAGGTGGCAGAAAAAGACAAGCCACTCCGTGACCTCCTCTCTAAAAAAGTCTGGGTCTGGGGTGTGTTCAGGCTTCTCCTCCTGTCCTCGCTATGTATGACCCAAACAGAGACACCAAAGTATCAGCCGATGCATCGTCGTATGGGCTAGGTGGTGTTCTTCTCCAGGAGTGGGAGGGAGAATGGAAGCCTGTAGCCTATGCGTCATGATCGCTTACTCCAACTGAGCAAAGACACGCACAAGTGGAAAAGGAGGCCCTGGGCCTTACTCCATGGTGCACGTGCCTGGAAAGTCACTTTGGACGGCAGACACAGAAGAACGTGGCCTAATGGAAAGCACCAACATCTATATAGACTATGTCATAGAAAGTCTACCTGCAAGTCTCACTTACATGGAAAATCTTAAGGAGCAATTAAAGACCGACAGTGTCTGCTCACGTGTCATGACGCTGTGCACGGAAGGATGGCCAGCACATGCAAAACAGGAACCTGTGCTAAAAAGCTACTGGCCAGAGCGAGCTACACTTACAGTGAAAGACAGCTTACTGCTGAGCCAACGGCTCGTTATACCTGCTGCAATGTGGAACGATGTGCTAGCAAAACTGCATGAAGGACACCAGGGAGTAGAGAAGTGCAGAAGCCGTACGTGTGTCAGCAAGTGAATGAAATGGTGCTCAACTACAGAGCATGCATACAAGAGCCGGAGAAATCACAAAGAGCCTCTCATGCCATCAGAATGCCCAGAAAGACACACACCTACACGTGACAGAGGTTCTCCTACACAACAAGACATTTGTCAGAGCCAAATCCTGGGCAGGTCCCCTTGAGACCTGCTATGACACCTCAACTTTCACCTGCCAACTCCTACACTCAGAACTAGATCTGGTAGAGCCATAGTTCCACCTGGACGACTCAACCTGTGAACTATAAAACAAAACAAAGAGTGGAAAACAAAAGACTTGTTTATGAGATTCAGTTTTGAACACTTAATACAGAGTAATTCAGAAGTTCACAATATTTGTTGTAGAAATTACTCTATAGTGTCTAAGTTTTCACTGTTCGACCCTGAAAGATGCAGGCAGGGACAGACCTTTCAAAGCCGAGGCAGAATAATCCTCTGAGGTCTGGCAAGACAAAGGCAGTCTACCCTTTGTTCTCTAGAAAGGGGAGATGTGGTATTATTGCATGTTATATGGGTAGGAATCTTTAATGGGAATTGTGTATGAGGGGGGACATGTTTGAGAGACAGACTCAGGTTGAATGCGGGAACTCAATAAAGAGGTACGCTAGATAACAGTGAATCACGCTCGTTATTTATCAAATAACACGACATAAAGTACACCCTACTCCCTGCTCCATGTTCAGGGAATGTCAGGTAAGGGAACTTCCCTTGACAAAATTCCTCCATTTGGAACACCCTGCAACTAAATTGGATCTGTTAGAATGGTCAACCTAGTTAGATTTAAGCATGGGGAGTGGGGATTGGCTATGGTTATGGTAAGAATACCAAGGTAAGCCAATCAGAGACACAATAAGGCGAGCCACGAGGCACGTCCTTTGACGTCGACATGTCTAGAGGATCCTTGCTCTATCCAACGTCACCAATGTAGATATCACAGAAAAGGAAAAGACAACGTAAGTATATGATTATTAATGAAACGGCGAGCTAGTCTGTACTGTTAAGTAACTCTTGAGAATTACAATGACTGTCTTTGGATGTTAAATAGGCTACTTAGACTTTGGCAGTAATGTTTTAAACCCCACCATGCACGCAAGTGTAAACGCGAGCAGCACAGAGCTGTGTGCCTGCCTGCTTTCAGCGTGATTCATTATTAGGCCGTCAAGTTGCTTTATAAAAGTGTTTTTTTTGGTCTTGTAATTTACAGGAAGCAGTACGCCGTCTTCACAACTCGGAGACAAATTGTAGGCACTACGAACTGGAGTAAGGGTAAGATTTAAAGAATATGCTTTCATTCTGCTGTATAAGGAAATAGATACATATTACTGTTTTCTTCTTTGTTTAATTTTACTGTGACTTACGTTTGTTTTTTATTCATATCACTCTCATTTAATTGGTTTCCAGCTGCTTGTAAGACAAGACAGTACGCAAGCTGTGAAGAGTTCAGCTTGGAGTCGGTCGAGAAGAAAAGAGGGTAAGATTAGATCCATTTTTAGTCAATGTGAATATTTTTCAGGTGCATTCATAGATTTGTTGTGTCCATAAGCAGTGCATCGCGCAGTACTGATTGTCTTTATTGATTGATTTTACAGCTGCTGGAAGCGAGACAGAGTGTGCTGGCTGCGGGTGAGGTGGACATTTGGAAGTGCGCCACCATAGACCTGATGATCCGAAATACAGGGCAACGCACCACAGACATCTGCAAAATGGACCGAATTCAGACAGAATGCCGCCAGTTACCAACAGCTCTGAGGCGGCCGCGGCAGGCAGACAGTTGACGGTGCTCTAGGATTTGGCTTCTTGTGAGCGTGGGAGATTTGTTGTGTGTGCTTGTACATAGTTTTTTTCTGATTGCGTTTGTGTTTTGTGTTAATAAAGCTCTATCTTTGAATAAACAGCACGTTCCTGTTAAATCATTTTCCTTAGGATAACAATGACATGAATACACAACATAGCATATCATATGAATACAATAAAATAAATATATACATATATTATTATTATTATTATTATTATTATTATAATGACCCAGAGTGACCAATAGCCTAACCCATGATAGACCTGCCAACCAATCACGAGTGATTTTTATTGTTTAAAAGTAGTGGTTTCAGCCAATACTGAGTGACGAAATTCAAGCCAGGCCAGACATTCTCTGGACAGGCGTGGTGTCGCTGCTATTCATATGCTAGACACTCTCTGGCCAGGAGAGGTTTCGCTGCTATTCATATGCTTATTAGAGCCATTCACACCACCGCGGGAGCTCTCCACATACGTCATGGTTCGTTTCCATCAATATGTGGCACAGACGAACGCAACGTTCACAGGCTGTAAATTGTCGTTAACTGCCAAAAATTTGGGGGATTTCTGGGCGTTTACGGGGACGAAAATCCCACTTTTCATGCAGTGTGTTATTCAGCAGGGTTCTCAAGTTTTATCAAAAGTTAACATGCGTTAGGGGAGGGGGCCATCCCAATATTTGCCGCAGTGGCCCCTCTACCCATTGTTCATAATTAATCAGCACAAATAGAAATTATAACAATTGGTAAATCTGATAAATGACAGTGCATCATTACCACCAGTCTTTTGGTTTTCATATGTACCATGTACCTTGGTCTCTTGTTCTGTTATGCCACCAACAGAAGCTGAAGCATAACACTTTGCAATCCCACTTGCTGACTTAAGTGCCTGTTCTTTGGCCTGATGCCCTTTGCTTTTAACATGCCTGTTGACATCAGTCACACCTTGATGGGCACATGCATTCTCGTGTCTGCAAACAGAGTACCAGTAATAAGAGCTGGTAGTGCCTTTGGTGATTCCACTGTCTCCTGTATGCTCTCTTCCACTGTTTCCTGTGTGCTCTCTTCCACTGTCTCCTGTATGCTCTCTTCCAATGTCTCCTGTATGCTCTCTTCCACTGTCTCCTGTATGTTCTCTTCTACTATATCCTGTATGCTCTCTTTTACTGTCTCCTGTGTGCTCTCTTCTAATATCTCCTGTATGCTCTCTTCCACTGTCTCCTTCTCTGATCTGGCAACTTTTTAGGGGGCTACGCCCCTTGACCTACTTCTGCAAAGCCACGCCCCTTGACCTACTTCCAGACAGAGACGTACAGACAGAAACACAAAGGGAAAAGGGAGAGAACACACACTAGGGACAGGGAAGGACAGCTGCCCCATAACATAGACAAGCTTTCTTCCAAATTACCTTCTCCATGTGTTCGTGCGTCTATGTTACCTAGTAACGAACTTACGGTGGCCGAGACTGTTTAATACAGGGGGCAAACTATACATGCTGGCAGCAGGAAACTTCACTCCGTGTGTCTGCGCCTCGTCCATAATGTACAATGTTAGCGGGACAACGTTAGTGGGACAACGTTAGCGGGACAACGTTAGCAGGACAATGTAACGGGACAACTTGGTGGCGTTGCCTTCTCAGCGTGAAAAAATACAAGGTGTGGCGTGTGAGCGTGTGAACTGCTTGAAATGCATGTGTCTCATGGTCAATGCGTGATGCTTGAGAACCCTGTTATTCAGTTCTTCCCTACACAGTTCACAGATCAATTTGAACTGAGCATGTTTCCCAACTCCCTGCTCCCTACGGTTTGGTATCTTACTTAACATGGCTGAATACTCACGCAGTGCAGTTCACTTTGCAGGAAACTACTAGGTGATCGGACCGCACCCTATATATATAGACATATACTGCACAAAGAAAACAAGATTGGTCCTAAAATTGAACCCTGCGGTACTCCACATGTTATCGGGGGCAAAAGAGGAGACGCTGTCACCAGTTGAAACAAACAACCTACGATCTGACAAATATGCTGAGAATCACTGCAAGGCTGTATTAGCTATATACCAACCCACTGCTGGAGTCTGTTTATCAAGATAAAATGATGGACATCACACATTATAAACAGCAAAACGATGTGAAAGTGCCACATTTAGCCAAAAGGCTCATTTTCATCTGCAGTCCCTCTATAAATTGATGTTGTGTATTAAAAGAAACAAACCAACACATGAAACAAATCAGCAGATCATGCTATGGATACATCACACACACATACTGTTTTTTGTTAATTAGGAGGACTATTTTTTCAAACCAGTTTTTTGCAAGACTAAACAGTCACCCCTTTCCACTTGTTCTAGAAAGATGTAGTAAATCTTAAAAAATCCTATTTGAGCTATACAACACAAATCTCACTTCAAAATTTGAATAAACACATCAGAACTCAAAATACAAGAACCTGACACCATGCTGTATTAAGAGGACAAACGATAATGAGGTACTTAGCTCCGCCCATGATACAAATAGTAATTACCAGGGCCAACTTTATTTGTCAGGACCATGGCCATACACATACACAAACATTTTCTATTATAATTAAAGTATCTAGCTAGATATACAATTAATTATTCTCCCTAAAAAAATTAATGATCCAACATAACAGCTTCTATTTTGAGCAGCTGCTTTGGGATCAATAAGATGTTCTATGATAATTTGCATAATATACTCTGGCAACTCACCTTTAAATTAATCAATATATTTGACATCAAATCCTTCCTTATCTTCACCTAAGGAGTAATAATAAGAAGCATCTTGTTTGGGATTTCTTTTAGCTCTCTGTGGCCTTGTTTCTGCCATCTCCTGCAAATATCAGATGTTAGTGACTTGAGCAACAACACATTACTGTATACAATTTGATAGACAGAAAACATATGTATATTGGGGAGAGAAAAAGAAAAAAAAAAGATTATAAGGAATTTAACTGTAATTACTCATATATCTATCTATGTATAATCTATTCTCGTAGTTATTTCATTAATTACCTAATGTTATTAACATGCTGTCAACAGTATCACGTCTCTCACTTTCTATGTACAGCAGTGTTACGTTTAGGCAGTAACGGAGTAATATAATTCGTTACTAACTATATTTTGGTAATATTATTACAGTTACTGAGTCCGGTAACGCGTTACAATCCGAGCGGTTGCACAGGCGGAGGTTCAAAAAAACAACCCTGGCGCAACAGCCGCAAATAAAGACGAGAAGAAGACGGTTTTAAATCAACAGAAGAAGAAAGAAGAAGACGGTTTGGAGATGGCAAGATGGCAACAACTGATAATTCAACATTTTCGAAGTGGTTATACTCGCACTATTTTGAATTTGTCACAGAAATGGATAAGAACCTCACAGTAAGGTACACTTTATGTGCTGGTGGGAGGCCGAGGCAACTGTCTACGGCTAAAAACAGTAAGTAACCTCAACAAACACCTGAAGAGAGTGCACAGCAACCTTAAGCTAGCGGCTAAACGACCTCTTGCTAGCAAACCGGTGGAAGATGATGGCGCGAGCAAATCCAAACAACTAAAGTTGGATTTCTCCAGACCAGAGGTGAAGATGCTTGACCCAGGAGAAGTTGAGTATGTCGTGGAGGATGTGCTGCCTCTTTCTACAGTTGAGTCATGGGCGTTTCACAAAAGCTCAGTTGTACTGTATATTTAGCCCTAGTTCGGCTGTATATTTTCCTCAGTTGTAACGTTACTGTATATTTAGCCCTAGTTCGGCTGTATATTTCCCTCAGTTGTACTGTATATTTATCCCTAGTTTGGATGTATATTTTGTTTATTAAGACTTTGTTGTTTGGTCCTAACCAAAATATTAATAGGCTCTAAGCATAAGTTCCTTGTAAAGTCTCTGTGGGACTGAAATTAGCTACATTTTGAAATGTTGAATGTGATTCATTATTTATGCTGTTCTCATGCTCTTTTTTATTACTGCTATTTCAGGGCAGGATATATGCTCAGGTTCTAAAATACTTAATTACAAAACATGCCCTGTCTGGTGCCTGTTAGACCTCATTCTTGAAGTGCACTTTTATTTTATTATTGAAATAGTATAAACTATTAACATGTTTAAGTTAATGGAAACGTAACCTAAAAATCTTTGTGTGGCCGCACTTTGTAACTCAGGAGCTAATAAATGAGGCATAGAAAAAGTTTGTGTCATGTTGTGTAAAGGTTTTGGTTGTTTAATTATTCTATATCATTACATTATTGTAATTCAGCTATTCATCGTAACCACTACTTGCAGATGCAATATAGACCTCATTAAACTTTAATGTTGCCCCCCCCCCCCGCCCACTATATTTATGAGGGACTACAGTTTATTGAGGACTATTTGCGCGCCTTCATTTTGTAATGCCTTGTCCTAAATGTTTAAAAAAAGTGTAAGTAACTAAAAAGTAATAAGTAACTTATTACTCTGCACAGAAGGTAATATTGTAAAGAAACATATTACTTTCAAATGCAAGTAACTAGTAATATGAAATATATCACATTTTGGAAGTATCTTGCCCATCATTGATGTACAGCGTCACAAAACTTTTCAATCAAAAAACATCTTATTTCTAAGGATTAGTATCCAGGATAATTGGTGCCAGTGAAAGAATATCACACGCTGATGATTTTTAAGCAGCACAAAAGTTTGGCATATTAAACGTGATGTCACTTTGGCATGGCGCTCACGTGGGCAGATAGCGAACGCGGCATGTACGTCTCTATATTTATGCTAGCACTAAGAACGGCACAAAACAAATAAAACGTCTCATACAAAGTGTACCTTTGATGCTTGGTAGAGAATTGATTTTTCCAAAGATTTGATGCCTCAAAGTCCTTCTAATGCATGTGCATGTGCAGCGGACTAGCTTGGTGCCTTTAAACTCTGCTACACTGACGAGCATGCTTGCTAATAACAACGAGCTAAGCTGTCGCAAATCAGATGCTTCGGTGTATCCGAACGTCATCAAGTAGCCTATACCATTTTGCTTAATTACATGACAATATTTATATAAATGCTATGTGTAAGGACGAAAAAAACGGGTCAATGTTTCGTTTTTGGTTTCAAGCCAAAAACGGAAAAACAAAACTATGAGCTCCGTTTTCTCGTGTTTCCAATGTCCATACAAATTAAAAATTAACTGGAAAACTGCTCGTTTTTCAACTGTTGTTTTTTTTTGTTATTCATGTTTCCGTTTTAACCCAAGAATTTTGGTCTTACGTGTTAAGTCAAAAGTCTACTAAAACCAATGTGCTCTGGACAGGAAGTAACATTAACGTGTCAAAATAAAAGTATGAGCGCTGTAATAACTGCCAGAAGAACGAGGCACTTTATGAAAACATTGTTTGCCTGTAGCTTGTCAGATTAGGCTAAAGTTAGCTATTTAGGGTTATATAAAGTATTTAATTATTTAATAATAATTTTGTGTGGCAGTTATTGACTAGTTACTCTAATCTTATACCAGCCAGTAAAAAGGCATCTAACACTCTTTCAACCAAATTAACCAAAAATAACATGCATTGTTCCCTTCCATGCTCTTCGCAAGTAAATTAATATTCACAACTTTTATGAAATTTTGGGTGTTTTATTCAATTTTATAGCAGTTATGGTCTTCTTGGGTGAATTTTGACCTGGTAGTGCAAAAGGGCACTAATGAGCTTTACTGATGATAAACACACAGGACACACGTGCATGCACACACACACACACACACACACACACACACACACACACACACACACACACACACACACACACACACACACACACAGACAGACAGACAGACAGACAGACAGACAGACACACACAAACATACACAGACAGACAGAAAGACACACACACACACACACACACACACACACACACACACACACTCCTACCAAGAGCCTGGGTCTGTCCGAGGTTTCTTCCTAGTAAAAGGGAGTTTTTCCTCACCACTGTCGCATTTACGCATTTATGCTTGCTCTTCGGGGGAATCACTGAAATTGTTGGATCTTTGTAAATTATAGAGCATGGTCTATACCTACTCTATCTGTAAAGTGTCCTGAGATAACTCCTGTTATGATTTGATACTATAAATAAAATTTTATTGAATATACCAGTCTGTTATAATCCAAAACAACTAATCGTATATATCCTCATTTTACTTAGAAATTAGGTATAATTCATGTAAATGAGGTCTGTTGACCATGAATGCAAAAAATAAGTGTAAAACTAATGAGTGGAATGAAGTTGGATAAAAGGGGTAACCCAGAATTGAGTGATAAATTACTTCATGCTTTATGAAATGGTCAATTTTGTTATGCCAATAACATTTATAATGACACAATTTATAAGACAACACAAGGGCTAAACCACTTGACCACTTAAATGCTTCTTTTTATTGCAACTCTGCAGAATATTCATGTGACATGATTGACCAACTTAACTGCCATTAATTTTGAGTGTGATGAAGAACTCTTGCAGATACAACTGGGCCACATTGCAAACCTCTCATCATATTAGTGAAGAAGCTGCCATGTTGCTTCTCTCATCCTGGTCTCCTCAGGCCCTGCAGACTGGACCACACTTGTGGTTTACTGCTAGAATATTACAGTAGGCCACTTTGCTGATTCGGATTTGCCACTTGAGTCCACAGCACCATACAATATATGATAAACATGCACCAGCCTTTGTGAAAGTGTATGTTCTGAGAGAGAGAGAGAGAGAGAGAGATATCTCGGTTGTAACATTAAACGTTTGCATGATTCTGTGCCATCTGCTGCTGCTCCAGCAATACAATGGCAGTAAATATTTATATTGCTTACCAGGGTTACAACCCAGTAGCTTCTTGCTGTGAGGCCACAGTGCTTACCATTGACCATTCCTTATTGTAATTCAACCACACAATACCTATCATGTATTATATTTTATTATCCCATAATGTCCAACTACTGTTTCAAGGGCTTAGTATGGACAGTGAACATCTAACGAGCTGGGTGATCCAGGCACAGGCCCAGCAGTGAGAAGGTCTACCATGCTCTCCATGAACTCTGGTCCAGTCTGCAGGGCCTGAGGAGACCAGACCAGAATGAGAGAGAGTCTCCAGTACACTTTAACTTGTTAATTTATGTTCTTCATCACATTGACATGTTCATTGGCAGCTAATGTGGTCAACCATGTCACATACAATATTCTGCAGAGCAATTTTAAAAAAGCCTTTGCCTTTTTTTACTGGCTGGTGTAAGATTAGAGTAAAAGTAGTCAATAACGCCACACATAATGCTAGGGGAATGCAGATTTTATTTAAAATGTGATTTAAAACTTATAATCCTATTTCTATTTGAAAACAATATCCATTATTAGTCCCTTTGTGGCTATTAATGAATGTTGCTCAATTAAATACTTTATATAACCCTAAATAATTAACTGTAGTTTAATCTGACAAGCTACAGGCAAAAGCTAAAGTACATTGTTCTACTGGCAGTTATTACAGCTCTCATACTTTTAATTGTGACACGTTAATGTTACTTCCTGTCCAGAGCGCATTGGTTTTAGTAGACTTTTGACTTAATATGTAAGACCAAAATAACATTATAAACGAGACCTGTGTTCCATCAGATTTTTCTTTTGATTATGCACATTATAAAAATGAGCCCGTATTCTCACTCTTAGGTTAAAACGGAAACATGAATAACAAAAAAACAACAGTTGAAAAACGAGCAGTTTTCCAGTTAATTTTTAATTTGTATGGACATTAGAAAAACGAGAAAACGGAGCTCATAGTTTTGTTTTTCCATTTTTGGTTTGAAACCAAAACCGAAAGATCAACCCGTTTTTTCGTTTTTGGTTTAAAACGAAAAACAGATTATACTTTAGTACCCTGACCGGAATTTACAGGACTGTACCAAGTTGATGGAAGAGGAGGGAGTATGAGAAAAGGACGAGAATTCCTTTTTTTCTAAAGAGCAAATTGATTTATTCAAGAACAAGAAAAAAATGCGTTTGAGTGATATTTTGTTACTTTCATTCAACCTTTCAAAATAAATAGTTTATCATACATTTTGCTTTTATTAGAGGCAACAGTCAAATGGTATCTCCCACCAGCAATCTTTAATCTGTATCCATCACTCTCCAAAGGCAGACTGGAGTGCTTATATATGAAGTAAAATAAAGTTATATTTGGGAAAATCAGACAGAATTTAAACACCTTTTATGACAAGATCCTTTCTAAAAATATGATATACACTGTACATGAAAGGTATAAATAAATATATTAATATAATCATTTAAAACCTTGCCAAGATTTTGGCATGGCTCAATATAAGTGACTATATCATTTTAAAAAGGGAGTCAACACCAAAGCATCCAATTTACAAAGTAATTTATTTGGGAAAGATATTTAAAATAAAAAATAAAATCCCTGAAAAAACAAAAGGATGTGGGGGCCCAGTGAAACAGAACAAATGGTCTGTTGTCACTAGAGCAGTAGTAGAAGGTCTTGAGCAGTTTAGCACACGTGCTACTTGAGTGACCGCAGAAAGTAGAGGCACTGGAACATCTTTCTAAGGAGGCTTTGCAGTTTTCCCTAGCCTTGATGGACCCCCAACCTGATGCAGCTACACATATCTGAGCTCACAAACCCTGGTTTGTGTGTTACCCTATTTTACACAAATGCCTAAAACTGGACAAACATTTTAATTTATTTAATTAACTTGATTTGTTATGCATTTCAACATAATTATGGTGGTGGCTGAATGATGATACAGATAAACAAAAATTTAAATCCCACAGACAGAAATGTATCCCTGCTAAATTCATCCCTGCTGAAGTTGTTCATCTGCATTGCTTCTAAAATACAAAGATGGGAATGAAAGCAGGGTTAGAGAACAACACCCGAACCAAATGTGGGTACATATTTTGATTTGGAGCGTACATTTAAGAACCCCACAGACACCTTTTTCAGTATGCGGCTGCAGTTTCCTTTTTGGCGCATTTGCCCTGATGAATATGCAATCTGGGGCGTTTCTGCCACTGTGAGCAAAATACTGGGAGGAGATGATGTAAATTATTTCCTTTAGTACACACAGTGCAATTGACCAAGCCGGATGTTTGCAGTCTTTAATTTTGCGTCTTTATTTAACACGTTTGAAAAGGACGTGCAAATCCACCTGCACGGAAGATCACTTCTTTTATTGTGGTGAGGAGGACAGATGCTAGTGATGGGCAAAGCAGTTCTTTAGAAGGTACTGAATCACTAGAATCAGTTCATCAAAAAGATTTGTTCACAAGATTTGTTCACCCAATCATTTAGTGCTTGGCAGAGCCCTGGCGTACTGCGTAATCCCTCCCTTTGAACTGATACAAGGAGGAAGGATTCATGATCGTGAGCCGCACATGTATCACTCACCAAATGTACACATTTTCTTCTGTGATCTTTATTAATATAGTTTATATTCTAATAGCATGAAGCAGAAATGACCTCATTCATATGAAATTAGACGTTACAGAGCTGATATGGCGCAGCTCGGCTCATGACCAGTGCGCATGGTTCATTCATAAGTGTCTCAGTACACTCACAGGAGCACGCACAGGCCATGGCCACCTCCCCTTAGACCAAACCCCAGTCCAGCTGGAGCCAGTGCACTGGAACAGGTAACACATTTAAACCCATTCCCCTAATCAAAACACAGTCGCCAGTATCATTATTCTGAGAAAAAAGCAGCACTCAAATCACAAAGAATGAATGTTAGGCCCACAGTATCCCGCAAGATGTTTACAGGTACCTGTACATCACTACCAACCAATGACACATAGCTGTCAGACACAAAAGCACGAAAATCAGGGTCCTCCAAATTGCAATCCATCTCAGGCCCAACCTGCTCACAAGAATATGCATCACAGGGTGTAACACAGGGTGAAACAACACATGAACTTGAAAGATTATTTCTCCTAACAGAAGCAGTAAATGCTATAGGCTTAGCATGCACGCTTTTGCCACTGAACTTAACAGGGCATTCACAGTTCCAATGACCCCTAGCTTTACATTAGTGACAGACCTTACTGGGATCAACTGTACTGGCTGTGCACAGACCACTCTGGCTTACCATGAAGTGGACTGGCTCCTTCACCCCACTGTTCACCTGCTGGATGAAACCCATTACATTTCTCCACAAGCCCTACACTCATGGTCACCACAGTGGATCAACATGGACTAATCTGCTGAAGTAGAAGCCTCCACTGCTGTCTTAACTTTATGTGCATTTTTAAGTTTTTAAACTGCTCTAGAACAATCAGATCATACTATACAATGCATCATATGTGCCAACGTCCAGTGAAATACACCAATGGTTAAAATGAGTAAGACGAGTTGTGAGGCCTGAGGCAGTGGCGCGCAAACAGGTACTGACTGTCACCTACTTAGCTAAGGAGGCTGTCCCTAATGTGGCCCAGGCCCCATGGGTCTCTACTCTACTGTAAGAATGTGGATACATATGGCTCAGACTGGCTTCCAAATGTGGTTTGAGTGATCTAATCACTATGCGCATTCAAGACACATTAAGTGTGTCCACACCTGTATTTAAAGCTGTCCACTTGTGATCCATTCACAAAAAATTAATGTTAACACCAGGTCCAAACAGAGGCTTTGTGTTTCAATTCTCATGATAAGCTTACTAGCTTAACGCCTGGTTTATACTATTGCTTCATGTCAATGCATAGGTTCTGCCATAGCCTCGACGCTGTCATGAACCGTTCGGACTTCTGTGTCTCTCCGTCTCATGTTTGGTCGCTGTGCGATTCACCCCCACGGTGGCAGGGGACTGTCAACTACAGTGACAGTCCCCTGCATTTACAAATGGCGGGGCTCGCCATGCGAAACAGGGGAAATATGATCCTATCAGGTAAACCAATCACAGCGCTTCGCCTCGACGTGTAGTTACAACGGCATAAGTGAAGACTGACACCTACGGTGTAGAGTACAGCGTCGATTTGTTGCAGAAGTAAAAACCAGGCTTTAACCTGTAACTTGAGCTTTAGCCTTTAGCTTTAGCTGAAAAATCCCCTTGATAGAGGTTAAAAAGGTTAGATTTAGGCATATAACTTCTTGGTTAAGGTTAGACAAAAGGTTGGGTTTAGGCACCCATCTAACCTTATAAAATCTCCAGTTTTTTAGCATAGAGAGTAATCACATTGCCGACTCATCCCATATAAATAGCCACACGTGAATTAGAATTATCAGGACCAGGTCAGGTTCAGGTGTGAAGAAATCAACTGTGGGAGCAATTATAAGAAAATGGAAGACATACAAGACCACTAATAATGTCCCTCGATCAGGGGCTCCACACAAGATCTCACCCCGTGGGGTCAAAATGATCACAAGAACGGTAAGCAAAAATCCCAGAACCACACGGGGGGACCTAGTGAATGACCTGCAGAGAGCTGGGACCAAAGTAACAAAGGCTACCTCAGTAACACACTACGACGCCAGGGACTCAAATCCTGCAGTGCCAGACGTGTCCCCCTGCTTAGCCAGTACATGTCCAGGCCCATCTGGAGTTTGCTAGAGAGCATTTGGATGATCCAGAAGAGGATTGGGAGAATGTCATATGGTCAGATGAAACCAAAATAGAACTTTTTGGTAAAAACTCAACTCGTCGTGTTTGGAGGGGAAAGAATGCTGAGTTGCATCCAAAGAACACAATACCTACTGTGAAGCATGGGGGTGGAAACATCATGCTTTGGGGCTGTTTTTCTGCAAAGGGACCAGGACGACTGATCCGTGTAAAGGAAAGAATGAATGGGGCCATGTATCGTGAGATTTTTAGTGAAAACCTCCTTCCATCAGCAAGGGCATTGAAGATGAAACGTGGCTGGGTCTTTCAGCATGACAATGATCCCAAACACACTGCCCGGGCAACGAAGGAGTGGCTTCGTAAGAAGCATTTCAAGGTCCTGGAGTGGCCTAACCAGTCTCCAGATCTCAACCCCATAGAAAATCTTTGGAGGGAGTTGAAAGTCCGTGTTGCCCAGCGACAGCCCCAAAACATCACTGCGTAGAGTAGATCTGCATGGAGGAATGGGCCAAAATACCAGCAACAGTGTGTGAAAACCTTGTGAAGACTTACAGAAATTTAAGTTGCCAACAAAGGGTATATAACAAAGTATTGAGATGAACTTTTGTTATTGACCAAATACTTATTTTCCACCATAATTTGCAAATAAATTCATTAAAAATCCTACAATGTGATTTTCTGGGTTTTTTTTCTCATTTTGTCTCTCATAGTTGAAGTGTACCTATGATGAACATTACAGGCCTCTCTCATCTTTTTAAGTGGCCACCAATTTGCACAATTGGTGGCTGACTAAATAGTTTTTTGCCCTACTGTATGTGTATTAAATGGTCATCTGTTTTTTTTTTATTTTTAGGGTCAATGGACCAATAGAAACACTTCCACATCTTTAGAATTTTTTCAAAATTAGCAGGACACTGCTCCTGTCCTGTTAATACAAAATGTCCTTCCAGTGTGGTGTGTATTCTGACCAATTGTCCTGCTAATACACATGTACCAACTAGGGATGCACCGATCCGACTTTTTCAGTCCCGATACCGATACTGATGCCTGGGCTTTGTGTATCTGTCGATACCCGATACCGATCCGATACTGTTGTTGAATTAATAATAAACTGTATACCTTTTCCACCTTATATCTTCCTTCCACCATGTGGAAGAGACAAAAGGCACCAGACTTTCCTAACTAAACATTACTTTCCTAACTAAGACAAAATAACAGATGTAATGTATGAATTCTTATTTATTTATTTAAAAAACAATTGTGCATTCAAATCGAAAATATAATGTAATCAAACTTAAATAAATAACAATAAATAACAATAATGGACCTTTATATAGGTTTATAATGGCTTATTCTACTGTCAGGAGTACATAGAATATCACAAAAACATTTTAATGTCATGTTTACTAAAAGCTTTGATTACTAAAGGTTTTGCTTGTCTCATCAACATTATACAATAACGTTATATGAAGGAGAATCCATGAAACAGTTACAGAATCTAAACTATTTTTTTTCCTGCAAACTGCAAAGTAGTAAAATAAACTGAAATCGAATGAATACACAAACAATACACATACAAACAACTTTAACATTGTTTCCCTTTCAAAACAAAATAGTTGTAAGCTAGTTGTATAAACACTACCTTGGCCACAGGTTCAACTTATAAGTTAGGTTGTAGTGTGGTTGTAGTGGGCGACTGAACGTAGCTCCACTGTCAGCCTCCTTCGCTGTTTGAATAATGTTAGTAGGTTGGCGGACATATTTTTCAGCGAGGCAAGACATCTTAAATCCAGTGTTTTAATCAGTACTCTGAACCCGTCTTTCTCAACGGTCTGTAGCGGGACCGTAGTTGGACTGCGTTCATAATGTTGCTCCGCAGCATGCTTGAAGTGACAAGTCTTTCACGTTAGCACTATAACGTTAGCCAGTAACGTTAGTACGGCCGAGTAACTTTAGAGCGACGGGCAACAACAGTGGCCAAATTATGTCAGATTCTTTAGAAACAAAAAACCTTGCAACAACAAACGGCTCCTCTCTTGAGCATACGTTGTTCTGGTGTATCTCCGGTCTTTCTTCATCCTCTAACTTCTAACTTCTCTGTTCTTGAATCTGCAGTAGTGACCGGAGCCTATCCCAGCTTAACAGACTGTTATGCTACCTGGCTAGAGATGAAGATCTTTTAAAGGGGCAGTACTTTTTAGAGTACTCTTTAGAGTACTGCCCCTTTAAAAGATCTTCATCTCTTTTAATTCAATTCAATTCAATTTTATTTATAGTATCAAATCATAACAAGATTTATCTCAAGACACTTTACAGATAGAGTAGGTCTAGACCACACTCTATAGCATACAAGGACCCAACAATTCTAGTAAATCCCCCCAAGAGCAGGCATTTAGTATGTGCAGTGGCGAGGAAAAACTCCCTTTTAGGAAGAAACCTCGGACAGACCCAGTATCTTGGTAGGCGGTGTCTGACAGTGCCGGTTGGGGGTGAGATGAATAGTGGCAATAACAGTCACAATAAAGATAATGGAACAGTGACTAGAAATAGTAGTTGTAGTATTTCATGGCATAGCAGGGCACTGCAGGATGTTACAGAATAAATATCCAGTTGTTCTCTGATATCTTGAAAATATACTCCAGATGATGAAACGTGCTGTTTGTGAACAAAGGACTTTGACGCCTACTATCCTTGGAGAGGTGCCATGGTTTGTTTTGACCTGACACTGTCAATCTTTTGAGCTGGCGTCTGTTTTTCCTCAAAGATAGATGCTTTACTCGATTCAATTCAATTCAGTTTTATTTATAGTATCAAATCATAACAAGAGTTATCTCGAGACACTTTACAGATAGAGTAGGACTAGACCACGCTCTATAATTTACAAAGCCCCAACAATTACAATAATTCCCTCAAGAGCAAGCATTAGCGGTAGCTATTGCGACAGTGGCGAGGAAAAACTCCCTTTCGGGAAGAAACCTTGGCAGACCCAGACTCTTGGTAGGCGGTGTCTGACGGTGCCGGTTGGGGGTGTGATGAACAGTGGCAGTAATAGTCACAATAAAGATAATGGAACAGTGACTACAGTCGTAGTAGTTCATGTCATAGTAGGGCACAGCAGGGCATTACGGGGTGTAATGTGGCACAGCACAGCATGGGTGGACGCGACAGAACGCAGCAGGTCAGTTGGCGTTGAAGCCCGAGCCCGGCGAATCGCATCGGCCACTACCGGTTACGACTCCGCCAAGGCATTGAAACGGTTGGAGAGGGTGAGGGCAGGAGGTGATGGAGCCCTACTCGTGGTTCTCTTTTGGCCGCAAACCACCTCAGTCCAGGATGTCTTGATAACCGGTGTCGAGCAAGAAGATGGACATGGCAGGCGGCTGAGTCCCATGGCGCAGTATCCTGGGAGGCCACCGGGAGAGATGAGATCCGGAGCGACTGATTATGAGCCACGCCCCTAACTATAAGCTTTATCAAAGAGGAGGGTTTTCAGTTTATTCTTAAATGTGGTGACGGTTTCTGCCCCCCGAACCCAGATTGGGAGCTGGTTCCACAGGAGTGGAGCCTGGTAGTTGAAGGCTCTGGCTCCCATTCTACTTTTAGAGACTCTAGGAACCACTAGTAGCTCTGAGTTCTGGGAGCACAGTGCTCTAATGGGACAATAAGGTACTAAGAGCTCTTCTAGATATGATGGTGCTTGACCATTTAGAGCTTTGTAGGTCAGGAGAAGGATTTTAAATTCAATCCTGGATTTTACAGGAAGCCAATGCAGAGAAGCTAGTACAGGAGAAATATGGTCTCTTTTCTTAGCTCTTGTCAGAATACGTGCTGCAGCATTCTGGATCAGCTGGAGAGTCTTAACGGACTTATTTGAGCATCCTGATAGTAAGGAATTACAGTAGTCCAGCCTGGAAGTAACGAATGCATGAACTAGTTCTTCAGCATCGTTTTTAGATAGGATGTTCCTGATTTTGGCAATGTTACGAAGATGGAAAAAGGCTGTTCTTGAGGTTTGTTTTAAGTGGGCGTCAAAGGATAAGTCCTGATCAAAAATAACTCCTAGATCTCTGACAGTAGTGGTGTAGGCCAGGGCAGTGCCATCTAAGGTAGCTATATCTTTAGATAATGAAGTCCGGAGGTGCTTGGGTCCCAGGACAATAACTGTTGGAGTTTAACATCAGAAAATTGTAGGTCATCCAGGATTTTATATCTTTAATGCACGCTTGAAGTTTAGCTAACTGACCGCTTTCATCTGGCTTAATTGACAGATATAATTGGGTGTCGTCTGCATAACAGTGAAAATTAATTGAGTGTTTCCTAATGATATTGCCTAGAGGAAGCATATATAAGGAGAATAGAATTGGTCCAAGCACCGAGCCTTGAGGAGCGACATGGCTAACTTTAGCGTACTTGGAGAATTTATCGTTGATATTAACAAATTGGGATCGCTCAGAGAAATAGGACTTCAACCAGCTTAGCGCAATTCCTTTAATGCCAACTAAATGTTCCAGTCTCCGTACCAGGATGGTATGGTCAATAGTGTTGAATGCAGCACTAAGATCCAATAAGACAAGTATGGAAACAAGTCCTTTGTCAGCAGCAGTTAGAAGGTCGTTAGTGATTTTCACCAGTGCCGTCTCTGTGCTATGATGCTTTCTAAATCCTGACTGAAAGTCTTCAAATAGACTATTTCTATGTAGAAAGTCACATAACTGATTAGTGACTACTTTCTCAAGGATCTTGGCAAGAAAGGGAAGGTTAGATATAGGTCTATAGTTGGCTAAGACCTCGGGATCGAGGGTGGGTTTTTTCAGAATAGGTTTTATCACAGCTACTTTAAATGACTGTGGTACATAACCTGTTAATATAGACATACTGATCGTGTCTAATAATGTGGTGTTTACCACGGGTAGTACTTCTTTAAGTAGCCTCGTTGGAATGGGGTCTAGGAGACAGGTAGTTGGCTTAGCTGAAGAGACCTTTAACATTAATTGTTGAAGGTCTATAGGAAAAAAGCAGTCTAAGTATGTATTGGGTCCTGTTGTTCTCTCCAGACCCCTGCGCCCAATAGTGAGCCGTTAGAAGCTGTGGGCAAAAGGTGATGAATTTTATCCCTAATTGTTATAATTTTATCATTAAAGAAGGTCATGAAGTCATCACTGCTCAGAGCTATAGGAATAGATGGCTCAATAGAGCTGTGGCTATCTTAGCCTTGTCTCTTATTTTCTTCTATTAGTGTTGAGTAATAGTCTGATCTGGCATTTCTGAGGGCCCTCCTATAATTTTTCAGACTATCTTGCCAATCTACACGAGATTCTTCCAGTTTGGTGGAGCGCCATTTACTTTCAAGTTTTCGTGAGATTTGTTTTAATTTGCGAGTTTGGGAGTTATACCAAGGTGCTAGTTTCCTTTGCATCGCCATCTTCTTTTTGATAGGAGCAACCGAGTTTAAAGTAGTCCGCAGGCAGGCCGTAGCAGCATCTACCAAGTTATCAATTTGGGAGGGACTAAAGTTAACATAAGGGTCCTCTGTTATATTAAGGCATGACATTGAGTTAAGTGCTGTCGGAATATCTTCCTTAAATTTAGCTATAGCATTGTCAGATAGGCATCTAGTGTAGAAACTTTTATTTAATTTCGTATAGTCTGGTAGTAGGAATTCGAAAGTTAATAAAAAATGGTCTGATAATAAAGGATTCTGCGGGAATACTATTAAATCATCAATTTTGATGCCATATTCTAGCACAAGGTCGAGGGTGTGGTTAAAACAGTGCGTGGCCTTATGCACACTCTGACTGAAACCAATTGAATCTAGTAGTGAGTTGAAAGCAATACTAAGGCTATTGCTGTCAACGTCCACATGGATATTAAAATCACCTACAATAAGTACTTTGTCTGATTGAAAGACTACACATGATAAAAACTCAGAGAATTCAGATAAAAATTCAGAATATGGACCTGGTGCTCGGTAAACAACAACAAATATAATTGGCTATACTGTTTTCCATGTTGGATGTTGAAGATTAAGAACAAGGCTTTCAAACGAGTTGTAATTTAGTTTAGGTTTAGGATTAATTAACAGGCTTGAATCAAATATGGCTGCAACTCCCCCTCCTCGGCCTGAGCCTCGGGGAATTTGAGTGTTATTATGACTGGGAGGAGTGGCTTCATTTAAACTAACATATTCTTCATGGCCCAGCCAGGTTTCGGTGAGGCAGAGTAAATCAATTTGGTTATCTGATATCAATTTGTTTACCAATATTGCTTTAGACGACAGAGATCTAATATTTAATAGTCCACATTTGATTTTCCAATTCTGTTCTATCCTTGCAGTGGTTGTTTTAATTCCAATTAGGTTGAGTATAGCACCTCTTTTGTTAGTGTTTGATTTAATCGGTCTCAGTCGGGGGACAGATACTGTGGTTATGGGATTATAAATGGATGGTTGCTCAAAATGAAGTACAGAGGAGCGTGTAGCGCTGTGCCTCTGATTACTGATATTACTGCTTCTTACTGGAATGATTAAGTAGTCTACTAAAAAGGAAATCTCCGCGACCTTGAGATGGTAGTGGGCCCGAAATAAAAATCTTTTTCCGAGTGCTTTTTAAAGCTTCAATGAGAGTGCCAAAGTCTTTCTTTGTGCGTTCACTCTGCTGATAGGACATGTCGTTATGTCCAAAATGGACCACGATGCGTTTAATAGAGGTCGGGAGTGAGGGTATCGGTTCAATCAGAGTTGCCTGCAAGAAGATATGAAAATATTTCACAAGATGTAAAAAAGAATACAGTTAATTTTAGTTTTTTACATTTTCAGCTTTGCTGATGCCTAAAGTGTTTTTAATAAGACCAGGCTTGCTTTTAATCCAAAAATCATTGCATTAGATTCTCTTCAACTGTTAAATAAAACCAGTCCGAGATGAAAATTCATGAAATTTTATTATTAAAACGCTATACAGTGTTACAATACTGTAAGTTTTCAGAACCTGATAACTTTTCTTTTTCTTAACAGCTCATTAAACATTCAATGGAATTCAAATTAAAAGTTGCAATGAGGTCCAGCAATATTAAAATTCACCATATACATTGCTTAAAGTGCTCATATTGTGTTATATCTTTTTGTGCACCTTATAGGTTTACAAATTGAAAAAGCCCAAGTCCACCCCAAAGGGACTTACCATCTCCAACAGAAAACACTGTTAACAAACTGCTCCAAACAGCTCTATTGTAGTCCAGCCTTTACTTCCGTGACTAATGTACGTCACTTTGTAACATACGTTATAATGCTCGCCTAGCTGCTAGCGTGGCACGCATTCATACTCTGCTTCTGACAAGCTAGCAGTACTTACTGCACATGTACGACTCCCAAAGATAGTAAAGATAGTACAGAAGTGAGATGTCTCACTCTGTAGCTAAAACCGAGAGCTTAACACACAGGGTGAAAAGAGGAGCTGCAGCAATGTGCAGTACAACAAAAAATATGGTGTTTTCTGAAAATTAAACCACATAAACCTATTCTGGTACAATCTCTAAATACAACTATGAACCTGAAAATGAACATAATATGAGCACCCAATTTAAAAATCAGAACCTGGATTACAATAACTGTTCAAAACATCACCTCAACAACAACAGCAAACATAAAACTAGAAGATTAGAACAATGTCTGTTCAAATAGTGAGGAAGTTGCTTGTATATGACTTACAATGGAAGCCATTCAAAATCCATCAGCCGCTTGAGTAGAAAGGAGACGTGAAGGTTAATGCAGTTTCTCATCTTCTCCTGTACCTTCCCACTTTTTTGGCTCACCATTTTTGTTGTCTTGGTCCCACTGGAGGGGTTCAGCCCGATGAAGCATCATACATCAGGCTGTGCAAGTCAAGCTAATTTGCCCTTTCAGCATAAAGGGGTTGTGCAGAATTTTGGCTAACTTTTCCAAGTTAGCCAGTGTGATATTTATCAGTGGAGACCGTTTTCAACACGTTTCATCCAGTCCTTCTAATTGCAGAGTTCGCAGGTGCTAGGCGCAAGTCAAAGGTTTATGCTAGCTTGCCACTGAAAACAGTCTTACCCACTCCACAGTACACCCGAGGCAAATAAATTATAACGCCAGACTATTGATGTAAATGTCTGTGTTGATAGAATAATGTTAGAAATAAAACTATCCTTGCATCGCATTGCAATAGTTATACTTTGTTCCCTGTAGTTGGTAGTAGGCATAGGCTACGGCAGCGACGGACTGATATTACCTTCACTACTAACCGGAGCAAGTAAAATTGTGCAGGCAACAATGCAATGACTAATATAGTGAAAATATAGGGTCATAACGGTTAAAGATTTCGGTTTGGATTTTTGAAGGAACGGTTTGGATTTCTAGTCACAAAATTGTATGAGTTAGGATTAGGTAGTGAATTTCATTCATATCAAACAAACCACAACAATATAACATTTTAGTATTCATAACAGAATACACTATATTAAGTGTGTTTAGCTGCTTTAAAGTGCTTTCAGACCACTCCTAACATTGGAACTATTTTGTTTGTGAAAATCATTCTCGATACGCACTGGAGCCTCACTGTGCAGGCTTCAGAGAGATGATCGTCAAAGGTTATGCAAATCTAAATTTTTTTGTTAAAAAGAAAACATGTAGGTGTGTCTATGTTTATGTATCAGTATATGTATGTGGGTGTGTATATGTGTATATGCATTAAGCGTGTCACAATTTCGATTTTAATTCGATAATCGACCGAAATTAAGTCACAATCTCGAACTTCGAATAAAAAAATGGAATCGTCGATGCTGCCACGCCCCCATGTCACGTCCGGTCGGCTTGCCTGACCCAGAACGCAGAGATATCACACAGACAATGTAGAGCAGTTTTAAAAGGTTTAATTAAACAATGTGTACTCAGAGTTACACAGTTGATTGTGTCAGGGCGGGGAAAACTCCTGGCTGGTCCGAGATAGAGGCGAGCCGACGGGGAAGAGTCCAGGTGGTTTCGGGACACGAGGGAGAGAGGCAGAGATGAGTACACTGGTGGTTTTCCCAAAGTGGAGACTGAGGCTGGACGGTGAGGCTGGGAGCATGCAGGCACAGCAGAGAAAGCAGCAGGTCTGCGCAGGAACACATGGGTTGTCGTTAACAAACTGGCGCTGAGGGGATGATCAGCCCGGGTTTAAATACTGCTGGGTTGAATCTGGATGATTAGCTGCAGTTGTGAAGATCGGCAGTGCATGGTTGAAGCGGCCACGCCCCTTGACCTACTTTCCTCCAGACCACGCCTCCAGCACTCCAAACGGAAAAACACAGACAAAACACAAACAAACACAGACACACAGGAAAAAGACATCCAAAGCAGGGCGGAGAGAGAGTTGACCATAACAGATTTGTGTTTGTCGCTGGCTCGTGGTGGAATATAATGTAAACAGAGAGTGGCGTGCCAGAAATGCAATGCGCTGTGACGTAGATCCCCTTCAAGGCCAGGCTGATGTTGGAAGTCCCTCTAGTGGACAGAATATGTATCAACAACCACATGCTTAGTGGCACTGACAATGCATAAGCCAGAGCAGTGTAGTACATATTAATAACGGGCTGCATTTGAGCATTAAATCTTCAAATATTATTTGAATAATGGCATAGCAACCTGTGCTTTAAAAAACTAAATGTAAAAATCGAGAATTGAATCGAACCGTGACCTTAGAATTAAAAATGTTATCGAATCGAGGATTTGGAGAATCATGACACCCCTAATATGCATGCATGTGTGTATATATATATATATATATATATATATATGCATACAGATCCTTTTTTGTGTGTTTGCTTTGAGCATCAATGTGCCATAGTGGAGAGGGTGGGGGCTGGATGGGCATAGAAAATAATACATAACTGTAAAATTAACTTTCATCTGGGATTTCTTGTGAATGCAATATATTATAATCGAATAGATCTTTATTGTCAATGTTTGAAAAACAACGAAACACAGTTTAGCAGCTCTCATAATGACTGCCATTATTATACAAGGAATTGGTTCTGAAATGATATAAAGCATTTGGGTAAATAACTGCTAACTTACCCTTTTTTAAACTAAAAAATCATGTTATGATTTAAGTACACTTAAAGCAAAATAAAATCTGTTACTCATAATAGCAAACTTTACAAAATAATGATCAACCGCATTCTACTTCAAGTATATAGTTACCTTTGAATGAATTCCAGTGTGCAAGATGCTTGCAAACAACGCTGCCATTCCAGCCACGAAGTTGGGATGATCATAAAAATATGATGGCCATTTTCCTGCTTTAAAATAAGTTGTTACAGCTATGTTTGGGTTGATATAATTTGTTACACAGACTTGATGTTAAATTTAACCATTATTGGCCACTCAAGAATTGATAAAAATTGTCAAATTACCACCAAAATACCACATTAAGACACCAAGACTTGAGATACACCATAGAAAATGCATTCTGTCATTATTACCAAAAACATTTGATAAGATTTCTGCAAGAATTGCATTTTTCGTTTATACATCATCATCACACATTTATTGAGCTCATTGAATCCACAAAAGTCTCAGTTTTCTAGTTAGACTAAATTCATGCAACTCCAAGGCTGTTTAGGGACCCCAGTCTGCTGAAATATCTAAATACACCCTTTTAGAACAGATGAAAATAACTGCAAAAATGTGCACTGCATGACATAAACTGCATGGGATTATCAAAAAGTGCCAAAAAAGGGCCATGTCTGTGAAGGGAAGACTCATGGGTGCTTACACAGCCCATTTTCATTCAGATATCTTGAATTAAGAGGTCAAGGGACCCCAGCTATCATTAATATTAATGATAATTAATGATGTTTTAAACGGAGCCAGCTTAATGTCGGGCTCTAACTTCGTTCACAGAAGAGCTGTTAAAGTTAAATATCAGCCGAAATTAAAAGGTTTTTTTCAGGGGCGGTGCAAAGTCAAACATTATAATTTATACATTATCTGTTAAATCGAACAATATATTAATGAAGTCTGAAATGAAGCAACAGCGGCCAGCAATCACTGAAAAGTGTATATTATATAGATCTATAGCTATAGAGCAGTGACCTCTGGGCAAAGCACGGCCGGACTTAACGTTTTGGGCTTTCGGTTCAATAAGACATTTTTTTAACTATTGGTACTTCGGATTAACGTTAATGGGCCGTCTGCAGTAGACCTGTTTGAGTCGTGATTCCCTCGAATCTTTAACTGAGTCTTTAAATTGACTCACGAATCGCGAGTCTCTAGTATCATTAACCCGTTTCAGTTGAGTCCTACTACAATTCAATCTAAAAATGATAACAGCGCCACACACAAACCTTTTGCAACCTTAGCTTCTACTATGCTAGCCATCTTAGCTGCAAAAAGCTTTATAACTTAAAATTTCGTAGGCAATAGCAACTCCACAAGTCAACTCAAGCGCCTGAGTGAGCAGAGAGACAGTCCCGACCCGCAGACTCAGAGCCGGAAGGTCGCAGACCATGGGATTCACTCGAGAACTCACGAGTCAACGAGGGCTCGTGAGTTGTCGGGTGATTCATGAGTTGTCGGTGATTCATGAGTTGTCGGTGATCAGGGTAAAGCAAATCAACAACAAAAGCCATTCTTTCACTTCTGAAATAACATCCAAAGTTCTGCACGTAGCCTAGCTAGGCTTACTGTAGGTTTGGTGTATAAATGTTGTATATTAAAATGCAATTAGGGCGAGCAGACAGTCCGTAAGCTCACCTCACCGACAACTCATGGTTTTTTTTGTCTTCAAAAAACTTTATTATTCAAGTACAGATACACATACACATCGAAAACATTAAATGCATACATACATATATGAAAAAGGGGCGCATGGAATTTACATTAAAGAGGTTGTAAGTCATTGTGAATGTTCAGAGTCTGGATGGCTTTCTTATTTGTCAGTCCTATTAAAGTTTCAAATATAATTTCATGTCATTTTTAAATGAATATTCGGTTTTCTTTCAGACCATTTACATTTATGGATATAACGTTTTCCAAATAAAATTGAAAGATTCTAAATGAAAACATAGCATACTGACTCAAGTGACTCGCACAACCCGGATCAGTTTAGTTAGGAATCGAGTTTGCCAGGCCTAGTCTGCAGCCCCCCTGATCTGCAAGCGATAAGGCTAATGCATATGGTTAAGTTACCGTAGCTGGCTTTTGCTTCACTAAAGTTTACTTTAGTTTGCTAGTGTTAGCTAGAACGGCGAAGAAATGTATAACAGTCAGTCACACATAGCTAAATAAAACATTGTAACGTTAGGCTAATGTTAGTTACCAAAGACCTGACTCCATGGTGCCTGACCGTCTGCCTTGAACGTCTGCTGCATGCCTGATTGACGTTAATGTTAACGTTACAACACAGACATGGAAGTCCACTTCTACGCTCAGTTCAAAATAAAATAAATATGAGAAGGGTTAACATTAACATTAAACCCACTATACTTTTACTTTAGTTTTACTATTAAACTGCTTCGCCTGGGATTGCTTGTTCAAAATGTCTTCTGAAAATTCTCCAGCTAATGTTAGCTATAAGTTAACTATTTTGGGGCCTGCACTAGACTTATACATGGTCAACTTAGGTTATTTCAACCAACATTAACAAGTTAAACCACAGTTTAATTATGTAGGCTATTTATAATAGTATACTTACGTATTGTGGATGAGTGGAGTGGCAATGTGGCTGCTCCTCTGCAATCTGCCATCAAATGGTCTTGTGTCAAGCTAACCACTTCGTGCAATGTATTCAACAGTAAATAACTACTACTGCGTCATTTACAGTCAAGCGCAAATATGCCTGTAATTTCACAATATATTATTTTGGAAAAAAGCTGTCAGCTACTGTAATCGTTTTTGACCCACAATGCATTGCAATATACAGATAAATTACTGTAAAATTTTGCTGTAGAAATTACAGAAATTTGTTACAGTGTAATACTTGAGTTTCTCAGCCGTTGAGGTTATACCCTGGGGAGCATTTGCCAAAAACTATGTTGCCGGAATGTGGAAAGATTTCTGCTGTAGGAACCAGTTTTTGGAATTTCTAAGTACCTGTAGTTCAGACAAACGTTCCAAACCACAGATGTGAAGTTCTGCAGCCGTAGTCAATTAGCGTGGGAAAATAGTGTTGTCTATGGTTGTATTTTGTTGTGTGTTGGGATTTTGATGTGATTTTCTCTCCCTCAGTATGAATGAATGAATGATGTGTGTCTGAATTTGTATGAAAATAGGGGCTTATTGGCCAACTGGTTCATTGGCTGAAGGCATCCGCAGACTATTGGTGTATCTCTGATGACAACAGAATAAATAGCACAACTTGATGATTTGATTTATTTGCTGTAGAGGCTCAAATGTTGTATCAACAGTTTTCCCAGCAGCTCTGCAGAAATCCAAATGAAAAATGGGGGGAATTTTTCTCCAACAATTTGTGCCTTTTCTGCATCAAGTTATGGTGCAAATGTCTTAATTTATGTAAAGGAAATTATAATAGGGTTTTGGGGTGGGTTGCACTGACCAGTTTGGATTATTAGGGGGTTGTAACCACCCCCCCCCCCCCCAATCCCCCCTGTAAATTGCATCTATGGTTATGAGCTTGTGAATTACTAAACCTAACCTTGCAACATAGGCCTACTGCGTCACATGCTTCATTAGCTTTAATTTCCTCATTGTTGTTTGATATTTTGCCTTCATGTGTGACTGCACCTTCAGGCTAAGTAGTTAAATTAGCCTCCTGCATTTTCATCCAAATTCATATCACCGCTCTAATTTAATTATTTCCACAGAATCTTCACACAAAAAAACATCACAGAAAAGCAAATCAAGGCACAAGGAGATCGTTCTTTACTCGGATGCGCATAGGGCTGATATCATTAATGGCGGCTCATGTTTTTTTTTTTTTTTTTTTTTTTTAATCTTTATTTATCCAGGTAGGTCAATTGAGAACAATTTGCAACGACGACCTGATCACATTCATACCTGGAAGCTGCCCAGTACAACCACAGTCTGATCTGCTGGCCACTGAGCAGCTCCACTGTAGCTGTTGGGGTTAAGGGCCTTGCTCAAGGGTACCTCAGTGGTGGTAATGAGGGAGGGACAAGCGCTGCTCTTTCCCCACCCAGATTTTTATCCTACCGGTCTGGGGATTTGAACCAACCTCACCAAGCTCACTTCTCTAACCTCTAGGCCCCCCTGTTAACTCCTGAGTGCAGGTAAGTCCTGTTTTGTTTGCGTGTTAGGTGACCTGGAAAATGTGAAGAAGCTGTATGTGGGAGTGTGAATGTTTCTTTTTATACATGTTAGCTGTGTGACTGCTGACCTATCCATGATACATCATGCATCCTGCCCAATTCATGATGGGCATCCACCCCGGCAACCCTGAATTGAACAAGTGGGTCAGAAAATAAATTGGGCAAACCCTGCAATGCAGGTACAATAGGACTCCTTTATTTCCGAGTTCTTTTATTCAAACCATAATTATGATTCATATTTCTCTATATCTGTTTATCTGTATCAGTGTCTCTGTGTCCAAAACGGCAGCGACAGATGGCCGCCCACCAAGAGTCATGGCCTATGTCTGAGGTTTTTCCTCGCCACTGTTGCACTAAATGCTTGCTTTTGTGGCGGAAATTATTGGGTCTTTGTAAATTATAGAGTGTGGTCTAGATCTACTCTCATTCAATTGTACATACAGAGTGAACGAAATGTGAAATAAATACTGTATTTTCACTAAAAACAAAGTTTAAAAATATATGAATACAAATGCTACAGAGTGTTATCTTTAAATATGACATTAAAAAAATTAGTTTGAAAGCAGCATTAATATTGTTGCACAAATTGAATGGCAGCATATAAAAACAGTTATTGCACTTTAAGAAAAATAGATGCTGTTATTGCACGTTTATAAATAAATACTGTTCATGCAGTGTCATAGGGGTTATTAAGGGGGGTTATTATATATTATATTGAGTCTGATGGCTTGTGGGATGAAGCTGTTGCAGAATCTGGCTGTTTTGCACCGGATGCTGCGAAACCTCTTGCCAGAGGGCAGCAGAGTCCGTGATGGGGATGGCTGGGATCTTTTGTGATGTTTTTGGCCCGGGCCAGACAGCGTTTGTGTGCAAGGTCCTGAATGGAAGGCAGTGACGACCTGATGATCTTTTCTGCTGTCCTCACCACTCTCCGTACAGTCTTCCAATCTGAGGCTTTGCAGTCCCCAAACCAGACTGCAGTGGCCTGTATGCAGGAATTAGCATCACAGAGAGGTGGTCGGAGGAGCCGACGTGAGGGCGGGGGACTGCCTTAGATGCCTTGTTGATGTTAGTGTAGGCTAGATCCAGTGTATTCATGCCCCTGGTAGCAAAATCCACATACTGATGGAAATGAGGGAGAACTGTCTTCATGTTAGCCTGGTTAAAGTCCCCTGCTACAGTAAAAACGTTCATTATTATAAAAAAGTTACGCACTAAAGCTTTAAGTCTTGCCTATCATCGACTGATCGTCAAATCATGTGGGCGGGGCGCAAGTGTGCCTCGTATGGAGTAAGACTCTGTAAGAGCTCCTCTCTGTTCAGTTTATATCTGTATAAATTTGCCGTCTTTAACCAAGTCTGCTCGACAATAACATCACAGTTTTGTTTCTATATCCCCGCGTAACCGTTTAAGACCAAGAAATGTCGACTGCCGCTACCTCTAAAGCCAAAGAAAAGAAAGACAAGCAGCTGAGGCCGAGGCTAGCTAGCAGCAGCGTGGTAATGGCTAGCGAGGACGTCCCCGGTGATCAACACGCCTCTTTCATGGAGGACTTGAAAAACATGCAGGTCTCAGACCATGACACTCGTCTGCAGTCTATGGAGACTGCTACCAACAAGTTACAGAAGGAGAACGCTTTCCTCCGAGCTAAGACGAATGACTTAGAGGGCTGCTCGAGGCGCAATAATGTCAAGTTTGCGGGATCCCCGAAGGAGAGGAGAAGGGAAATCCGACTGAATTCGTAAGCGCTCTCATTCCTAAACTGTTAGGCGAGACTCACTTCCCAAAGCCGGTAATTGTTGACCGCACCCATCGCTCTCAACAGCCCAAGCCAGTAGAAGGAGCCTCCGGTCCTTCTGCCAGACACTGCACGATCATTGCCCGGGTCCACCACTATCAGGAGAAAGAGACGATAATACGGCCTGCTCGGCAACAGTCTCTCAAATACGGTGCACACAAGGTCTTCATATTTCCAGACTATACTGCCGAGGTGATGGAGCAGCGATGGGGATTCCGTGAGGCTATGGCAGCTCTGCTTGAGCTGAAAATCAAGCACAGCCTGCGTTTCCCAGGCAAGCTCCACTTCCAACACAACGGGCTTCAGAAGATATTCACCTCTCCCGAGGAAGCGATGATGTTCGTCGGCAACTTGCAGCGGGACATTGGAAATGGTTAGACACGGTCTGACCGGATTGTTACCTGACAGTCATGTTATGTTCACGGACTTTTGCACAGAGCATAAGGAACACTTTCACAATCATTGACGGTAACATTTTCATTTTATATGTCTACTTTTGGCAGTTTGGAACGGTAGAGGGGCACTCGGCTTGTTTAGTTGAAAATGTTTGGTTGGTTAGAGTTGTGTTTACAAGCCATGAGCCCGGTGGCCCTCGGTCAGTATATGAGGGGGGGAAAATATGCTTAATTTGGGGAAGTTTCTGTGGGGAGGGAGGTGGGGGTTATTCATGTTGTTTTATGTTGTCCAGAGCTGCCAGAATAACTGCTTTTGCTTGTTGATATTTGTTTTTGGGTGTCTTAGATTGCTTTTTTTTCCCATTTGTGTAACCTAACGGTGTTAAGGCCTAATCTAGTCTCATAGAATGTGCGCGGTCTTGGGCATATAGTTAAACAGGGTAAGGTCTTTGCACATTTAAGGTCACTTAAAGCAGACAGTGTTTTTGCAAGAAACCCATATAAAAGCTACAGAGCAGAGGCGACTGAGAGCTAATTGGGTTTCTCAAGTTTATCAGTCACCGTTTAATTCCAAAGCTAGGGGTGTCGCCATTCTCTTTCGTAAGATCAGCAACCACAGATCCAAATGGCAGGTATATTATGATTACTGGTAGCATTAATTCGTTCCCTGTCACCTTTCTGAATATATATACGGTCCAAATACAGATGACCCAAATTATTTTCGCCAAGTATTTGACCTAGACCCAGACCTCAGAACTTCTAATTTAATTATGGTTGGTGATTTTAATTGTTACCTTGATCCATATCTTGACAGACTTTCCTCTCGTGCTCCAATCACCATAGCGTCTGTCCAAACATTGAATAATCTACTTAAATCCAGAAACATAATTGATATATGGAGGCTGCAACATCCAACAGATAAGGACTATTCCTACTTTTCCCATGTCCATAAATCATACACAAGGATTGACTATTTTTTAGTGGATGCAAAATTAATATCCAACATCGTACAGACTAAATATCATAATATATTGATACCAGAGACCAACGACACAGGTGACGTGTCAGACTCGACGCTCTGGGAAACTCTTAAAGTTGTTATGAGAGGCCATATAATTTCATTTGAAGCTTCAAAGAAAAGAGAACAGCGCCGTCGTCTGGTCGAAATTGAAAATGCACTTCCAACTCTTGAACAGTTCTATAGGGACTCCCTGTCACAGGAAGATTACAACAAGATTTTGAAGTTAAAATACGAATATAATCACATTCTCAGTGGAACAATTGGCAAACTCCTACTTACAATTAAACAAAAACACTTCGAGTTAGGTGATAAACCAGAGAGGCTGCTGGCTAGACAGTTGAAGGGTGCTCAGGTGGGCCGTGCAATTTATAAAATAAAATCCAAAAAACAGGAGACTTGCTGATCAACCCTAGGGAAATAAAAACTCGCTTCAAAGATTTTTATTCAGAATTATATACTGCTAAGTCTACAGCAACTAGTACAGTTCGCACAACATTTTTTGACTCCCTCTGCCTGCCAACATTAGATGAGTCATCTAGGTTGGAACTTGATTCAGATTTCACGGAAGATGAGTTAGTTGAGGCAGTTAAATCATTTCCCTCTGGCAAAGCAGCTGGCCCAGACGGGTTTGGCTGCGAGTTTTATAAGGCATTTCACAAAACACTCGCCCCACTCTTGCTTAGGATGATCAAAGACTCCACTGAGAAGAAAATATTTCCGGGGTCGCTGTATGAAGCGAATATATGCCTTTTATTAAAAAAAGGCAAGGAAGACACCAAGCCTGGAGGTTACAGGCCCATTGCTCTCCTCAATTTTGACCAGAAGTCTGTCACGAAGGTGCTAGCCAACAGGTTAGGAAGGCACATCTCTTCAATTATACATCCTGACCAGCAGGGTTTATCCCAGGTAGATTCTCATTTTGCAATGTGCGGCGGCTTCTGAATAATACAGGTGCTGGTCATATAATTAGAATATCATGAAAAAGTAGATTTTTTATTTCAGTAATTCCATTCAAAAAGTGAAACTTGTATAATGTATACATTCACTCCACACAGACTGATATATTTCAAGTGTTTATTTCTTTTACTTTTGATGATTAGAACTGACAACTAATGAAAACCCCAAATTCAGTATCTCAGAAAATTAGAATATTACTTAAGACCAATACAAAAAAAGGATTTTTAGAAATGTTGGCCAACTGAAAAGTATGAACATGAAAAGTATGAGCATGTACAGCACTCAATACTTAGTTGGGGCTCCTTTTGCCTGAATTACTGCAGCAATGCGGCGTGGCATGGAGTTGATCAGTCTGTGGCACTGCTCAGGTGTTATGAGAGCCCAGGTTGCTCTGATAGTAGCCTTCAGCTCTTCTGCATTGTTGGGTCTGGCGTATCGCATCTTCCTCTTCACAATACCCCATAGATTTTCTATAGGGTTAAGGTCAGGCGAGTTTGCTGGCCAATTAAGAACAGGGATACCATGGTCCTTAAACCAGGTACTGGTAGCTTTGGCATTGTGTGCAGGTGCCAAGTCCTGTTGGAAAATGAAATCTGCATCTCCATAAAGTTGGTCAGCAGCAGGAAGCATGAAGTGCTCTAAAAGTTCCTGGTAGATGGCTGCGTTGACCCTGGACCTCAGAAAACACAGTGGACCAACACCAGCAGATGACATGGCACCCCAAACCATCACTGACTTTACACTGGACTTCAAGCAACGTGGATTCTGTGCCTCTCCTCTCTTCCTCCAGACTCTGGGACCTTGATTTCCAAAGGAAATGCAAAATTGACTTTCATCAGAGAACATAACTTTGGACCACTCAGCAGTAGTCCAGTCCGACGCTGTGTCTTGTTCAAGAGTGGCTTGACACAAGGAATGGGACAGCTGAAACCCATGTCTTGCATACGTCTGTGCGTGGTGGTTCTTGAAGCACTGACTCCAGCTGCAGTCCACTCTTTGTGAATCCCCCCCACATTTTTGAATGGGTTTTGTTTCACAATCCTCTCCAGGGTGTGGTTATCCCAATTGCTTGTACACTTTTTTCTACCACATTTTTTCCTTCCCTTCGCCTCTCTATTAATGTGCTTGGACACAGAGCTCTGTGAACAGCCAGCCTCTTTAGCAATGACCTTTTGTGTCTTGCCCTCCTTGGCAATGGTCGTCTTTTGGACAGCTGTCAAGTCAGCAGTCTTCCCCATGATTGTGTAGCCTACAGAACTAGACTGAGGGACCATTTAAAGGCCTTTGCAGGAGTTTTGAGTTAATTAGCTGATTACTGTGGCACCAGGTGTCTTCAATATTGAACCTTTTCACAATATTCTAATTTTCTGAGATACTGAATTTGGGGTTTTCATTAATTGTCAGTTCTAATCATCAAAAGTAAAAGAAATAAACACTTGAAATATATCAGTTTGTGTGGAATGAATGTATACATTATACAAGTTTCACTTTTTGAATGGAATTACTGAAATAAATCAACGTTTTCATGATATTCTAATTATATGACCAGCACCTGTATATATGCCAACCAATCAGGCGACTCCAGAGCAGCTGTCTTGGCCCTCGACGTGGGCAAGGCATTTGATCAAAAAGAGTGGCCTTTTATGTTCGAAGCTCTTAGGAGATTTGGAATTGGGGACTCCTTCATTACTTGGATCAAGATGTTATACCTCTGCCCAAAATCCTCCATCCTCACCAATAGTGATAAATCTGAGCCTTTTACGTTGCACAGCGGAGTCAGGCAGGGTGACCCGCTGTCGCCCCCTGCTCTTCGATGTGGCCCTGGAGCCCCTTGCGATGGGGATCAGGAGTCATCCTGGCATCAAGGGCATTAAGATAGGCGAGATGGAAAGTCGGGTGGGTCTTTACGCAGACAATACACTATTATATCTCTCGGAACCAGAGGCGTCTGTTCCCCCTTTGCTTGACTTCATTAACTCATTTGGCGAACTCTCTGGCTATACCATCAACTGGGGAAAGAGTGAGTTCATTCCCCTATCAGACAGTTTAGACCCACGTTTTCTTGATACGCAGCCATTTATACTAGTGAAAGATCACTTCACGTATCTAGGGCTTAAAATACCCCGTGACCCTAAGCAATTATTTCAACTTAACTATGCTGATATGATCTTGAAGCTAAAAAGCAACATAGAGAAATGGAGAACTCTGCCACTGTCCATGGTGGGGCGTATCAATGCAATCAAGATGGTGGCTCTTCCTAGGTTTTTGTACTTATTTCAGAAGCTGCCAATCTTTCTCACCTCAGCATTTTTTAAGAAACTAGACTCAATTGTCTTTCCTTTTATTTGGGGGTACAAGGTGCATCGCATATCTAAAGCACACCTGCAAAAGTCTACACAGGAGGGGGGGTTTGGTCTCCCCGTATTCAGGAATTACTATTGGGCAGCTAATGCTAGGGCCTTGATGTACCGGCGGCAGGGTCAGCCCAGTGAGGCTCCTAACAGCTCTCCCCTGTGGTTAAACATTGAAGCCACAGCGGTACAAGGCTCTTCCCTTTGCACCTTACTTTTGTCTTGTTATTGGTAACAACTTTATTCTGAGAAACTCCCTTAGGATCTTGAATCAGATAAGAAGTGTTTGCAAGCTGCCGAATACTTCTGTACACACTCCTATATGCCATAACCATTCATTCTAACCATCCCAGGCGGATAGGGTGTTTGTAGACTGAAGAGAGAGGGGACTTGTTGCCCTCGGAGACCTATATGTAGACAAACATTTTGCTTCATTTGGTCAGCTGAAAACAACATTTAATTTACCACATTCTCATCACTTTCGATATCTTCAAATCAGGCACTAAGTTAAAGGTGTATTTCCAAACATTGACACCATGCCAACAAGTTGCCCATTCTATAATCTCATGCTGCTTCCTCCTGACTCCAGGCATCTAATATCCATCTGTTCTCCACCTCCGCATCCACTCACCATCTCAGAGAAGCCTGGTCTAACGAGTACATTCACCCAAGATACGCTTTTAATTTATCTGGCAGCTCTGTTGTTCTTTGTTATTCTGTTGTTGTTTTTTGTTCTATTTTGTTTTTTCTTTTTTCATAAAACCTGAAAAATTCGAAAATAAAATATAAAAAAAAGATTATGTGAGCGGGGGCCGTGGTGACGACGATCGTCGGTTACGGATTATGGAAAGTGAAACTTAAATCTGTCATTCTGTCTGGCAGTTGGATTTATTCACTCACTTTAAAATGATTCATTAAAAGCTTCTTTCTTTTCATGTTTATGTCTTAATCCTACATCCTGGAATATATACCTGGCCTCTGCACGTTCTATATATCCTGAACCTTTGCACGTCCCTGAACATTTTTGCATACAGCAACTACCGTATTTTTTTAGCCTGGACCGTATTTTCTTATATTTTTGTGTATAAGTGACTGATAGGAATAACAATCTTTGAAATTGGTCCAGTAGTAAGCGTTAACGCAAACCGGGCTGCAGTGTAACCCTATGGGGAAATGTGCATTGTCAATTTGGTCCACTAAAAGTGCTGTTTTTGCCACTGAAAGACTCAGATTATTATTCTAAGTCTCTGACTACATTATGGAAAGGATCCCTATGGAGAAAGGCCTTTTTAAAACCTCTTTGAGACCTTTCTGTTTAACCAGAAACGGTTCTGAAGTTGCTAGCGCTAAACCCACCAGACTCCATTTAAAAAGACAATACTTTTAGCATGTATAGAGCCAACATATTTTCACATGTAAATCGGTAAACTATGTGTTTATTTCAACCAAAACCAGAGTAGGGATGGTTAGAAAAGTGGAAAGACGACCCAAAAACAGCTTTTCATATTTTTATTTTGCTTCTATCGACTTTGAATGAAGTGTATTTTATGATGCTAAAATTACTGTTTATTTACATGGAGTCTGGTGGCTTTAAGCGAATGCAATTTCGCAATTTCAATGTTTAACGGAAAGGTCGACCTCCTTAGAAATCTTTTCCATGTCTATTCCAGAATATCCCCCTGCCCCTTCCCTCGTCTTTGTTTACTAGAATTAAGAAATTGTTTTGGCAAAATAAACGTCTATCTTTATTATACCTACCATATGACAGAGGAGGCCTTAAATGCCCAATGATCCAATGGTATTATTGGGCAGCTCAACTAAGATCTATCATGTTTTACTTTTTGGCTGAAAGTCCTCCAGCTTGGGTGGATCTGGAATCCTGTGCTGTTACGCCGAGCTTGCCATTGCACTTGTATTTGTATTCAGCAGATTGCAAATACCTGAGGAAACATACAGACAACCCTGTTGTACTAAATATGATTAATGTTTGGTTTGTGGTTTTTGGTAAGTACTTGAATATCAACTCTTCCTGGTCATGCTTCAGTCCTATTTGGGGCAATATCAATTTTAAACCTGAAAAAAGTGATCCAGGTTTTCGGATATGGGCTGAAAAGTTGTTAAGGAAAGTGCAGGATATGTACAGAGAAGATGGGGTACTTGCAGAAACATTAACCAAATGACATTCCAAAGAGTCATTTTTTCAAATCTCTCCAGATTAGAAGCTTCATAGCCTCATCTCAAAACCATTCATTAGATATGCCTGTAATTTCCTCATTAGAGTCGGCAGTTATAAGAAACTGTTATGATTAGGGCTGTCAAACGATTAATTTTTTTAATCGCGATTAATCGCCAAATTTCTAGTTAATCACGATTAATCGCATGTTTTATCACATGAATAAAATTCTATTATGTTGCATTTCAGAACTGTTTTTTAGTACATATTAACAATGGAAAGCCATTCTTACCAGTGTGTCTTAATTGGGAATCAAATGAATGTAAAGAAAGTTACTTTATGAACTTGATTTTAAGATTTGTAATTGTTTATTTTTTATTTACTGTAAACAAAAGAAAAATATGTGAATCTGTCATTATTGCACAATTCCTACTCATCTACCTAACCTAACTGAGATGTAACACTAACACTTTGCTTATACACGTTCACTTTCACTGTTATGCGGATGACACCCAGTTATAATTGTCAATCAAGCCAGACGAAACCAGTCAGTTAGCTAAACTTCAAGCATGTATTAAAGATATAAAATCCTGGATGACCTACAATTTTCTGATATTAAACTCAAACAAAACACCTGGGCCCCAAACACCTCCGAACTTCATTATCTAAAGATATAGCTACCCTGGATGGTATTGCTCTGGCCTCCAGCACTACTGTCAGAACTCTAGGAGTTACTTTTTGATCAGGATATATCCTTTAACGCCCATCTAAAACAATCCTCAAGAAGAGCCTTTTTTCATCTTCATAACATTGCCAAAATTAGTAACATCCTGTCTCAAAACGATAGTCAAAACTAGTCCATGCATTCGTTACTTCCAGGCTGGACTACTGTAATTCCTTACTATCAGGTTGCCCAAATAAGTCCCTTAAGACTCTCCAGCTAATCCAGAATGCTGCAGCACATGTTCTGACAAGAACTAAGAAAAGAGATCATATTTCTCCTGTATTAGCTTCTCTGCATTGGTTTCCTGTAAAATCCAGGATTGAATTTAAAATCCTTCTCCTGACCTACAACGCTCTAAATGGTCTAGCACCATCATATCTAGAAGAGCTCTTAGGACCTTATTGTCCCACTAGAGCACTACACTTGCAAAATTTAGAGCTACTTGTGGTTCCTAGAGTCTCCAAAAGTAGGATGGGAGCCAGAGCCTTCAGCTACCAGGCTCCTCTCCTGTTGAACCAGCTCCCAGTCTGGGTTCGGGGGGCAGACACTGTCACCACATTTAAGAATAAACTGAAAACCCTCCTCTTTGATAAAGCATATAGTTAGGGAGTGAGGAGATCCAGAAATGCTTGTTACGAACCTAGCTCTGGGGAGTTTACTCCCCGGAGTCCTTATGTTTCTTTTTCCCAGCATATTTCATTGGATTAGGAGGCACCAAGATCTTGGTTGCAGCTGTCGCCATGGTCCTGCTTCACTACACCCTGCTATGCTCTACGGTGCCCTGCTATGACATGAACTACTACGACTACCATTTTCTAGTCACTGTTCCATTATCTTTATTGTGACTATTATTGCCACTGTTCATCACATCCCCAACCGGCACCGTTAGACACTGCCTACCAAGAGCCTGGGTCTGGCCGAGGTTTCTTCCTAAAGGAGTTTTTCCTCGCCACTGACACACTAAATGCTTGCTCTTGGGGGAATTACTAGAATTTTTGGGACTTTATAAATTATAGAGTGTGGTCTAGACCTACTCTATCTGTAAAGTGTCTCGAGATAACTCTTGTATGATTTGATACTATAAATAAAATTGAATTGAATACAGTACAAACAAAATGGTCCAAAAAACGGATGCCACAGCAGGACATTTGTAACCTATACGTTTTTCTAATAAGGAATTAACAATTCTCCTGGACAGAAAAGGGGGTGGGCAATGTCCCAAATGACAAAAACAGTCAAAAAAACGGTACAAACAACACGGTCTTAAAACCGTATGCTGATATACATAGTAAATATAATGTGCAGTAACTTCTAAATAAGCAAGCGCAAGCTCAAACAAGTGTGTGCGGCTGCCTGTTTTGTTTCCGGTCTAGCGAGATCCAGTGTGGTGTTGTAGTTTTTCTAACGTTACTAGTTGTTGCAACAGCATGTGAAAAAAACTACAAAGTTTGCAAGGCCAAAAAGAACGTTAATCTTGCGATAAAAAAAATGTACGCCGTTAAAATGGGTTTGCGTTAACGCTGTTAATAATGCGTTTAACTTACAGCACTAGTTATGATAAAGGTTTAATTTCATCTTTGTATGACTTGTTTGTGTCTGGGTCCAATGAATCCTCCGAACCCAAGCTAAGACAATGGAAGGAAGATATAGATGATGAAATACCATTAGAAGTCTGGAATGAGGCACGTAAGAAGGCTCAGAGACAAATAGTCAACAGTAGCCTGAAACTTTTACAGTATAAATGGTTGATGTGAGTATACATAACCCCACTTAAATTGCATAAGTTTGATGATAACATTCCTGATACTTGCATCAAGTGCAATGAGGCAAGAGGGACAATCTACCACTATATATGGGAAATGCACAAAAATGAAAACCTTTAAGCAAGATATTAATATGATAGATCAAATGTTATCAAAAAAAACTAACACTGGATCCTAAACTTTTCATTCTGGGTATATATCCTACCAACATACACTTACAAAGTAGAGAGCTTAGATTTGTAGATGTGTATTTTACAAGCTAAACGTACAATTGCTCTTACTTGGAAAAAAGACGATGGACCAAGATTCGGGTTGTGGATCAAAGGAATGTCAATGGAAAAGATAACGTATACTCTTAGTGTCACGACTCAGACTCAGGACACAGAATACCATACGAATATCTTTAATGGAGGTCTTGGACAGGGTACAAAAAGTCAAAACTACAGGCTCAAACACAGGAAACTTCAATTCAAAAATACAGGAAAACTCAGGAAACTTCCAGTCAAAAATACAGGCTCAAACTCAGGAAACTTCAACTCAAAAATAGTACTAATAAACTTAAAAGCACAAAGGCCAGGAGATAAACTTAACTTCACAGGAAATAAACACAGGAAGATCTGGCACAGCAGCAAAAATGGGAGAGTCCATATGACATGTGGAGTCCTGTAGTGATGAGATCAGACAACAAGCCATGGAGAGGGTTCTTGCAGATGAGATAACAAGTTCAAACAGGCAACAGGTGAGGAGTGCTAATAGGCTGGGGATAGTGAACGATGATACTGATTGAGAGGAGACTGTGTAGTGGGCGTGGCAGAGGGAGAGCCCAGTGCCGGTGTGACACTTAGACGTAAACAAAATATTTTTGACGATATCTAGAGACCTTTTATGTACTTCCTAAGACAATGTTAATGTCTCTTAAGCTCTGAGGGAGTAGGGTAGCATTGTGATCTTGAATATTGATTGGAGAAGCACCCTTTATCTTACTTCTTATTTCATTATATTTATTTATTTTATTTAATCCCTTTTATTTATTATATTATATTTTTATTGTATTATTTTTTTCTTCTCTTATTTAATATGTTATATTACATATGTGGCATATATGTAATTTCTATGTTCGTATCCAGAGGGTGGGTTGGGGTGATGGGAGTGAGAACAATGTGAAAAATGTTTGCTGGTTATAATTGTTGTACACTGTATAACTTGATGTGAGTAGCAAACTTAAATTCAATAAACACATTGGGAAAAAATCCTTTCCATGATGTTGTCAGATACTTTTGTTGAAGGTAAATACAAGCTGGAAAATTGCCTACATTACATTGTAGCTTGTTTCGTCTTGCTTAATACTGGACCAATGTCAAAGATTCTTGTTCCCATCAGTCACTTAGACACAAAAACATAGGAAAATAGGGTCCAGGTTGAAAAAAAAAGGTAGTTACCCTTTAAACAGTTATATGTACAATTTTGTTTCTGTAGTTATTGTTTATTTCATATTAATGTTTAATATGTTTATGTATGCACCAACAAATTCCTTGTAAGTGTTACTTACTTGGCAATACATCCTTTTCTGATTCCGATTCTAAAGCCTGACAGGTGTAGGAACAGTAACTCAGCAAGGTAAGACAATGCCAATTACAAGTACATTGGACTCTGGGAACAACATCAAAAGAGTTTTGGTAATTTCTTGTCCTGCAAGGTTAGAAATGTTAACACAGAAATGTTGAATATGAAATCCAAAGGAAATGTAACTTCAGTCTTGTGCAACTTTCTGTTGTGTCCATATCACTCATGGTCACGTGGACACATAGCTGAGTATGAGCAGCTGTCCAGACATCATTCTGTTATTGCTAAGCTTTCCAAGTATGATCTACTGGCTGTTAAGATTTAAGCAGCCAGCAACACAGTGGCCCAATGGTCCCGGAACTATTGACGTTGGTTTGTTTGGAAGGATCTCTGCAATTGTTTAGCAACCGTATCCTTGTCACGTTTTTTGGTTGTTGGTTTTATTTTTATCCAACAATCAGACGCTGATTTATGGGGCTTTTACTTGGAAATCATTATTTTAATAGGCTTTTAGCTGCCATTTATTGGTGTATTGGGCTTTTACCAGTCGTGTATGATTTTTATCGAGTGTTTACTCACTGGAAGAGGCTGAAGCTGTGACTGTGTAGTCTGCTGCCAACATAAGCATACTGAAGCCTGATTCATCATCACGGGCCCACCTCTGGGTAAGTGCCAGGCTGTTTATGTTCTCTGGAAGTCTCCCTGTGTGCTTATGGATTAAAGATGGGGTATTATCGGAAACCAGAATGGTCTGGTCATGGGGGGGATTTTGCCATCAGAGATATTATCTACAGTAAGTGCTGCATTAAGTTGATACTCCTCACTGCTTTACATACCTTCTCAGAGTCATAACTGTCAGATCTCAACCCACAGATAGGATACATATATTTTTGTAGTCAGTAAAATACACTTTCTGAGGATATTATCTCTGATGTCTGATCTCAAATTAATGCCCATAAATCTGCTTAAAAATAATTCAATCAGGAGAGACTCCGTTGCAGATATGCAAACATTTATTAATAAGATATAACCAAGTAAGTACAAACATAATTATTTGGAGATTAGACTCCATTGTAAAGGGGTATCTATACAAATCTAATGTTTAGGAAAACCAAACACATCCCCCAAAACTTGAAAAGAATAAACATACCTTAAAGCCGCTACAAATATGTATGGTGATACAAAACGTGTTAAATAATCAGTGAATAATTAGAGTAATAAACACACTGAACCATACTAGGTCATAAGTCACACCCCAAAAGGCATATGAAACAATACGTTGTTGCAAAACAAAACCTTAGCAATTCAGGCCGGAACAAACACAAAAAACTTCTGCAGATATAAAAACAAAAATACGTATCAGCAATTCGGGCTGGAACAAACAAAACCTCGGCAATTTGGGCCGGAACAAACAAAATCTCAGCAATTCGGGCCGGAACAAACAAAACCTAGGCAATTCGGGGCGGAACAAACAAAACCTTGGCAATTCGGGCCGGAACAAACAAAATCTCAGCAATTCAGGCCGGAACAAACAAAACCTCGGCAATTCAGGCCGGAACAAACAAAAAATTATCAGCAATTCAGCTGAACACGAAATTTCGGCAATCCAGGCAGGAACAACCACAGACCTCTGCAGTTACAACGGCACGTAATTATAAGGCAAAACACATATCAGCAATTCAGGCTGATCATAACACAAAACATCGGGAATTCAGGCAGGAACCAACTAGTAGCAAAATAAAATCTAAATTGATCAAAACAGTAAAAACAATACATCAGTACCATTGAGAACACCACCCATCCATATACCACCACCAGTTATATGCAATCTTACCACAATCAAGGTTTAAGAGATCTCTGGTTATTGATGATGTCTTCAATGATTGAACCAGCACCTCCACGTTAAGAAGGCTGAACACAAAACAAAACCTCGGCAATTCAGGCCGGAACAAACCCAGAATCTCTGCAGACTTTTACTTTTAATACTTAAAGTACATTTAAAATCAGGTACTGTTACTATAACTAAAGAAGGGTTTACATTGTACTTTACTAAAATAAATATATGTCTGGTTATTTGTACTGAGATTCAGTACTTCTTCCACCACTGTTCAGAGATCAATACACCACCACCAGTTATATGCACGCTTACCAGGATTATGCCTAAAAGCTTGGGTTGCGATGACATCACGAATGTAAGAGGATTAAACAGAGGAAGACCATATGCCGAGTTGTTGCTGAACCGAAATATAGCCGGGAAAACCTCTAGTATGAGCCTAGGCAATGAGTACTTAATCTTAGATTAAAAGCAATGAAAATAAGCAGTGTCTCTGCGACTTAGAAGGTTAGTATTGTAAGGAGTACAACTTGAATGAGGTCAAATGTCATGAGTTAGATGCGTACAAGGTCAGTGATAACGTCACTTAATGCACTGCATAAATGAAGAGTTACAATAGAGTATTTACCCATGCTGTGAAAAAAAAAAAAAGGTTAAACGTGCTGCAAAGAAGAAGTAATTTGAACGTGCAGAACATGAAGTATAGCTGGCCGTGCTGCAAAGACATCGTGTAAACGAACGAGGCAAAATCCCCGGGACTGCAGTCGTGTGAAAGTACTTCTGGAGTGATTTTTTGCCTGCCAGGCTGCTACTGTTTGCACCCGCGTGCATGCGCCAGGGCTACGGAAAAACTGCTTGTGAAATGCTCTTAGCCTGAAATGACACACACGCCGAACCAGACGAAACACAGAAAAACACTAATGCCATAAGCCAACAACTACTAGCCGCACTCACACTCTCGTCTGAAAATACAACTGACAGAAGCAGGAGAGAGAACAGATTTAAAACATGGTAGTATGCTGTGATTGGTTAGAACATAAGTGCCTGATTCTAATTGGTATACAGAACCGTAACACCCACTGCCCAGCTGATCAGTTAAAGAGAAGAGAGACAACGTAATAGAAGTCTCCCTGACAGAATTTACGCTGAGCTACATTAGACAAAGACACTCCAGAACTTGCCTGAGTTGTCTTCATTATCAAAGTAATCCAGTGTTAGTTGTCTGTACATCCATGGGTACATTGCAAACAAATAATCCCCAAAGCATTATGGGAAGTGTGTATATCTATCAAATAGTAAGTAAGACAAATAATAATAGGTATGCTAAAATCCATTGATACGTCATGTAATATAGTATACTATACAATGACCTCTGTGGATTTTTGAGAGTAACGCAGACCTTGTTTGCAGGAAAAGATTTTGCTGCTTGAATTTAATCAATTTATTTTTTTCATACCTTGAGCACCATAAATTAACAACACATCCTCATACCTGAACAAGTAGGTCACTTGTCAATGACTCCCAAAATTACAGTGTTGGGACTGAGAAAAGTAAGAAATAAACTGATCTTAAACAAGAGAATACATGTGGCCAACCTGCGCTCAGAGACAAAGGGTCTGAGACAAAGGGGAGGCCTACATGTAAAAGATAGACCCTGAAATGTCACACTCCTATACTAAAGTCCGAGCCACGACGGAAAAGAGCCTCACAATGACCGGAAGTCTAAGAACTACAGGCCTGTAGTTTCCAACACCTCAAAGAACGTTCTGGATTCCCATTCGCTGGCAGACTTTGAAAGCCACATCCGGCGCACAAGCCTTTAAAACTTTCGGACAGACCTTTTTCCCCGTCTTTTCGCCGCAGCTGACGCTGTGCAAGGAAGCACGCAAGCGCTTGTGCTAAAACTTCCATTTTCCGGACAAAAGTGGATTTTGGATCCTTCAAAACTGCAGAAGGGAAAACGTTTCCCTACCAGAAAATCGGATAACATTGGACACCGCTTTTCTTTTTCTCTCATCGAGTCGGCTAGCTTCTCTCCTGCTGCTTTTGGGAGGGAAAGCTTTTCCTCCGTGTGTGGGTTTCCTGCCCTCTTGAGGCTAAATAGCTAAATCCACGATCCGCCATCTTGGATCGTCTTGCTCGCGTTGCCTAGAAACCCCGTGGTCTCGTCACCTCCTCCCCCCAACACACACACACACACACACACACACACACACACACACTCTCTCTCACAGAGACGTCTCACCATATGCTTGCTTTGTTTTGGTTGTAGTTTGCAAAAAGGTATAGAGGTTTGGATGATTGAAGAATTATTGATTGGCCATTGATGATTTTGAAGTTAAATAAACTCTCTCATACTTTAAATAGAAGTTGTTGTGATTATTTTGTGTATTTGTTGTAATAATTGCTGGTTGAACAGTCACTGCTCGAATTCATCCTTTCTGTTCCTTTAAAGAATACCAGATAGAGTAACCAAGTTAATTAAGATCTGTATTTTAAAGGGAACACCACCTAATGAGACTGTTTCACAGTTCGGTTATTGGCCCCTGAGTTCAGGGTGGTGCCCGGTTTTATTGTTTGTCTATTTGGTAAAGTTATGAATACCCATATTCATAACTTTATTGATAAAACATCTTTGATAATTTGCCAATAATTTAATCTGTTAAGGTTTCACACAGGACACGAAGCCTGGTCCCCTAACAAGAAATATAATTTAACGTCATCCTCAGCCATCAGACTCAGGTCTCAGACATCAGATGAAAAGGCGTCAGGTGTCAGGTCAGTGTCAGATTTTAGGAAAAACGGCCACTGGTCTCAGGCGAAAAGCCATCAGGTCTCAGATAAAACGGCTTCATTCGATGTTCTGCTGTTTCCTCTGAGGCAGCCTCAGCCTCAGAGGAAACGGCCTCAGAGCAGAACATCGAATGAAGCTATTTTATCTGACACCTTATGTTTTTTCATCTGATGTCTGAGACTTGACTTGATTGCACAATCAACCCATACGGCTGTTTTCTGGGTGAGGACGGTCTACAAAGATATCTCAAAATCTGGACAAATTAAACCAAAACTATATACATGGTTAGATACTGCTTGAAAGTGACATAATGTTTTGTATATGTTGGGAGAATTTACCAGTTAAATATTTTCACCTCCATGACCTGCCTTGACTGCGCAAACTGAGCTAAAGGAATACACTCCCTGTTCATCACACACACACACACACACACACACACACACACACACACACACACACACACACACACAGAGCAGGTCAGTGTGACCTTTGAAGTGAAGTCCATCCATCAGATACTGTTGACATGGCTTTTAAGACTGATACCAGGATCTTTCAGTGTTTGAACTGTCACCACCTTAAACACATGAAACATATTTCATTTAGGCTGAGCACTTCCACATGTATCTTTCCTTCAGCTGTCATAAATGTTCTGCCATAAATATTAGCTGCTCTACAGACCTGCAGTCACCACTCAGGCAGAATAAATACATATTTAAAGTAAGCAATCAAATTAAGGCAAAAGCATTCCGCTAACCAGAATCAGCAGGGTGGGTTCTTTCATTTTTCTTTTATTTGTAGATTCTCTCTTTGTGTGTGTGTGTGTGTGTGTGTGTGTGTGTGTGTGTGCGCGTGCTGTGCTTCCAGGTGCTTTGGTTTCCTCCCACACTCCAAAGTCATTTAGGTTAGATGAAGTGGAAAGTCTAGATTGCTTGTCGGTGTGGATGTGTTTAAATGCTGCCTGCTGCCATTGACTCCGGCCCTCCTGTGACCCTGAACGGATTAAGTAAGGATATAAAAATGGCTGGATGGCTAATTTCTGAGCCCAAGCATAACATTAAGTGTCTGCCAACAAGAAAGCACCACCAGGCAGAAACAGTCACATTAAATGTTAGAATAAACGATCTTGTGAAGCACCACCTTTGTGAATGAGTTTTCTCTGAGTCTGTCCTCTCTTCAGGTCTTTGTGGTAGAGATGAGGTCTTGTAGCTGTGGTCCTACCTGTTTTGGCGGCAGCTGGAAGTTGCTCCATATCCTCCCAGATCCTTCCTTATTACACATCTGTCCTGGAAAAGGAATCCCTCTTCTGTTGCTCTTCTTGAGGTTTCTTCCTTTTTCCTTTTTTTAGGTAATTGTTTCCTTATCAGAATCAAGGGTCTAATAATTCAATTCAATTTCATTTGTAGTGTCAAATAATAAAAAGAGTAATCTTAGGACACTTTCCAGATAGAGTAGTTCTAGACCACACTAATTTACAGAGCCAACATTTCCCCAAGAGCAAGCATTTGGTGCGAAAGTGGTGAGGAAAAACTTCCTTTAAACAGGCAGAAACCATCTGCCGCTGCCGGTTGGGACATAGATACACTGATACAGATATAGAAAAAAATATATATATACACAGTGTATATATAATTATAGCAATTGGTATAATAAATAGTGGCAATTATTGTAAGAATAAAGAAAATAGAACTATGACTAAAAATAATAGTTGTGGCAACGTAGGGCGTATAGCAGCACCACAGCAGCAGCTGCAACCATGATTTAGGTGCCACTACAAGCCAAGGAAATCTACGAGGTGAGAAAACAGGACTCCAGGGAATAAGCTCCCTGGAGCTGAGTTAGTAACAAGCATTTCTGGGACATGAATGCATACAGATGGAAAGAGAGAGGAGCTCAGTGTGTCAAAGGAAGTCCCCCGGAATGTCTAGACCTATAACAGCACAACTAAGAGCTGGTCAAAGGCAAACCTGAGCCAGCATACAAAAGGTGGGTAGATGAATCCGACTATGAAGAGAAGCAGAGATGAGGAGGGGGTGCCATGTCTGAAGATACACACCCTCCCCTGCCGGTCAAGGTAATAGATGCTGTGCAGATGGTTAAGCCCCTTGAGGAAAATTTGTGATATGTGATTATTGGCTATATAAATAAACTTTCACATGGTACATGTGCATCAGAAGAGGCAAATTCATTAATTAAAACACAATTACTACTACTGTAGGTGGAAGACAGCAATGCAATGCCATAATGTATGAGAGTTACGGGTGCTTGACTATGTGAACTTTTGACATCCTCTTAGTGCAAACATATTTACATAACAATAGTTGATGGAAACACAAATTTACATAACATTTTCAGAATTTTCCGGTAAACTTTTAATGGAAAGCCACAGAACAGTGATAATTAGGCATGGATTGACATAGACCCTACAAGTGTTCATGCATCTGCTTTCTTTATGCGCCACAAGTGCACATTTGGGAGAATAGTGCTTAATGATTTCTATACCCTTGTGGTCTTGTTAGTATCTTTGCTTTGTGCGTGACATGTGAAAGTCCTGTTTGTATTATTTATCAATATGTCATTGCATTAATGTCACCCAGACTAGTTCCTGCTGCACAAAAGCAATTGTATTGATTTTGTCCAGGTCTGGTGGTGTGTATTGATTATCACACCACTTTGCTGAAAATATTTCCTGTAAGACATCGTGCCTTCCTAAATGTCACTCAATGCAAAAGTCATGTCATTTAATTTTTGCCGTCTGTCTGCCAGAACAGCAGTTCATTCCAAACTTGGCCTGACATCAAAACTTTCATTTGTAAATGCCGCTGGAGTTTTCCTCTTTGAGTTCAGCACCCTTATGTCTGAGGAACGCTCAGTGGAAGACTGAATGTGACTCCTGGATGTGAACGTGTAAGTGTAACAGAGAATTAAACAGTGTGTTGTATACTTAGATACCACTCCCTGGACAAATACATATAACTGCTTTACGATTTATTGTCGTTTCCTAAGAATTATCCTCTCACTGCCAGAAACACTCACTAACAATGGAACAAGTTATTACTAACTACTGGGCTGAGAATGTTACCCAGATCACATTGTGACTCCCTTGGTTTTAGAAAAATACTTTTTGATCATCCTCTCCTTCATCTGATCCTGTCCTTAGGTTTAGCAAAATTACTAGACTTTGTTGTGTTAAGATCCTTCTCTCTCTTCTAGTCTCAAGAAAGAGATAGGTTGTTTTTCAGGCAAGTAAAGCTACTTGGTTAAATGTCCCATATTATGCTAACTTTCAGGTTCATAATTGTGTTTTGGGTTTCTACTAGAACATGTTTACATGCTTTAATGTTATCATACTGTCTGTCTGAATATACCTTTATTCACCCTCTGTCTTAAACGCTCCGTTTTATCGCTTTTATCATCTCTTTAAGCCTACTACCGAAAAAGCCCAGTCTGCTCTGATTGGTCAGAGTTTCCTGGTCTTCCACATCTACACTCCTGGCATCTCTGCACCATAATTACAGCTGGGAAAAGACTGTAATGGCACTGTAGCAGCACTTTCTACCTATATAGTGTAGTTGTGACAGCTGTGTGCATTTCTCTGTAGAGAGAGCATTTTCATATTTTCACAGTATTTATATAGCACTTTGACCTGCTTAATAATCAAAAAGACATGGAAATTTTAAGATGGAAACGAACGAAAATGTTCATTTTGTAGAAGACTGCTGGTCTCTGATTGCAAACATAGGTTGTTTTGTCAAATAATAAATACTGACAGTTCTTCTTGAGAGGATAGTTATTATAGAGATTGTTTTTTAACAATATTTGTACAATATGTTGTGAGCATTTTTAGGTAAAGACAGTTTCCATATTTAGGATTGTGAGTCAGAAAGCAGCAGTGATGTTGTAGAAAGGCAGTGCAAAAAGAACAGAACAGCGAGTGAGTGACAGGTCAGAGGAAAGAAAAATAAGAGTTGCTGAGCTGGAAGCAGAGGTGTTGTTGAAAGAAAAGTGTAAATCTCAAATATTGTGCTGAGGCGAGGGATCAAAGTGTGCATGACTTGTGGCTTACAGGAGGTAAGGAGAGGGGAAAACGTGGAAAAAGGAGGATTAAGGAAGAAGTGTTTACTGTATACAGAGCGTGTTAAATGTTGGGGCCAACTGCTCTCTCCATGAATTCAGATGAAAGTGCTGACCCTTTGTTGATTTCAACCTATTTAATCCATTTTAGTGGTGAAGAGGAAAACAAGATTAAAGGGAAGTGGAAGGTTATTAGGAGGATTCATAAACCCGAAGGCAACTGAGCCGAGAGTTGGGGAGGAAAATGGTTTTATGAAAAGGAATTTATTTGTATAACTTTAATGATTTTGCAATCAAGTTTAATCAGGATGGAGCGACATAACAGAGCCTGCCAAGTCAAGCACGAGCAAACATTGGACATTACCAACATGTCTGTTGCATCGTAATATTGCATGACTAAAGCAGTGCAGAAGGGGGGAGTTTATCCAGGAAGTTGCTGGACATTTACAGTACCTTTGATAATATCCCTTTTCACTTCCAAAAAAATGTTTTTTATATGGTTAGTGCAGCTCAGTACCCCAAGGATGTAGTTTGATATTGATCCACAGCTCATAGATGTCGTCCAGTGCCAACAGGAAATAGTGTGGAAGTAGTGTGGAAGTGTGTAGAAGCTGAGGCGATGGATGGATCCTGCAGGATACTGAGTTTCCTTAACCATAGCCTGACCTGACATTATTTTGTTACACACTTAGATGTATGGAAGGATTTCCCAGCGGGCATGCTTTTAAAGAACACCCATGCATCAACGTCATACAGTCCTTCCAGAAAAATGCGGAGTTTTTTTGTGATTGTTGCGGGCAATAATCCTTGATTATGCGGCACTTTTTCTTAAAGAATGCGATGGAATATGCGGGATATTTATGCAATTTTATGCGATGAAATTGCGGGAATTTGCAATCATGACTTCATCGTGGGGTTTGCAGCTTTTCAATGATGTTCACGTGTCAAGTCACTTCATAACGTTCCCATGGCAACAGGGGAAAATGGCTGCTCTTGTGTGACGTAAACGCAACATTTTTCAACTTTCTGCTAAGATATATGTGACTTTTTTTGCAACGAAAATGCGGGGATAATGAAATCATGCAAGCCCCGCATACTTTGCGCAGAAATCGGCAATTTATGTGGCGAATGTGCGGCGTATTTGAAAAAATGCGGCGCCCGCATAAATATGCGGACTTTGGCTGATTATGCATTGAATTATGCGATCGCATAATTGCATTTTTCTGGAGGGACTGGTTATACATGGCTGCACTCAATCAGGATTTGCTACAGTCTACTGAATTGTTTCTCCATAAAAACGTAACTCTTATTCAAACAACAGTGCATATAATACAAATGATCACATTAGATGCACATTTGATTACAGCAAAGACAACGTCGGCAGTATTGACGGCAAAATAGGCTACAGAATATTTCCTTCTGTATTGACAGGTGCAATATTTGAAAATCGTTAATTATTTATTATTATTTTTTGAAATTACATTTATATCTGCAAGTCTCAAAACCTAGAGATTTTCAAACATCAAAATGTCATTTATTAAATGTATTCGTGTCAAAATGACATATAAACATCTTTTCGTATTCTATTTTGCCTGGAAACGCTTCCAACATGCTTACGTGTTGCTTGAAAAATAGATGCTGAAAAACTAGTCCATGCATTTATTACTTCGAGGCTGGACTATTGTAATTCCTTACTATCAGGTTGCGCAAATAAGTCTCTTAAGACTCTCCAGTCAATGTCCTGCTATGCCCTGCAGTGCCCTGCTACGTCCTGCTATGCCCTGCAGTGCCCTGCCACATCCTGCTACACCCTGTAATGCCCTGCAGTGCCCTGTTACGCCATACTACTACAACTAGTATTTCTAGTCATAGTTCCATTATCTTTATTGTGAATATAATTGCCACTGTTCATTACACCCCCAACCGGCACCATCAGACACCGCCTACCAAGAGCCTGGGTTTGTCCGAGGTTTCTCCCTAAAAGGAAGTTTTCCTCACCACTCAAGTTTTCTGCCTAAAAGGAAGTTTTTCCCCGCCACTATTGCACTAATTCCTTGCTCTTGGGGGAATTACTGGAATTGTTGGGTCTTTGTAAATTATAGAGTGTGGTCTAGACCTACTCTATCTGTAAAGTGTATTGAGATAACTCTTGTTATGATTTGATACTATGGATACAATTGAATTGAATTTAGTGTTCTACTTTTCAGTAACACTATGGGCTTTTAACTAGTGTTAGCTAGCAAGCTCTTGTAGAAGTCAGTCTTGGTAGCTATGTAAACCTGTTGCTCTTTTATAATACTGTAAAAGACTAGGGCCAAACGTAAAAATGAATATGCACCTTTTATGTTGCCTCTTTACTACTCTTTTCTTCCCGTTTTAGAGGCCAGGAGAACTTTCGTTGTATAAACTGGATGCATTTTTCTGTTGCATTTGTTTTTGGGTTGTGTGCTTATCATTTTGCATTGTTTCTGTATTTGCAGCGTGTTTGTGTCTTTGGTTGTGTTGTGTGTATTTGCAGCGCATTTGTATATTTGGTTGTGGTGTGTCTATTTGCAGCGTGTTTGTGTCTTTGGTTGTGTTGTGTGTATTTGCAGCGCATTTGTATATTTGGTTGTGGTGTGTCTATTTGCAGCGTGGTTGCTAAATGCTGCGCATGTGTTGTCAAATTAATGAAAATGTGTTCTTAATTTGCTTGTGTTTTGTCTATTTGCATGTTTTTGACCCTGTCGGCCACCGTAGGAACTTCCCTAAAAACATGTTGTTTTACATAGTATGCAGTGTTTCCCATACATAGGTTCTACTTGGATGCACTGTCCAGGTAGATTGAGACCTGCCCAGGTAGATCAAATCCAAATTAAATTTTTTTTCCAATCAACAATGTATTTTTTACAGCGCACACAGACGAGTGATTTCCAGCCCCTCCCCCCTGTGAAGTCACGCTCTGCGTGCATGACAGCGTCAACGCTTCACTTCAGGCTAGTAGCATGCTACTGGTGGTCTTGCCGTGGGATTAACTGTATTAACAAACCGTAGAAATGCCGCGGCCACAGCGCTGTGAAAGCTCCCTGATGGTTATTGATCAGAGTTCGGTTGTTACCCCTGTCCGCGACAGTCTCCTCCACTTCATGTATTTACAGTGATGGGAATAACGGCGTTATAAATAACGGCATTATAAATAATGGCGTTACTAACGGCGTTACTTATTTTCAGTAACGAGTAATCTAATTGATTACTCTTCCCATTTTAATAACACCGTTACCGTTACTGCCAAAAAATGCGGCGCATTATATTTGAAGCTGTTTTTTTCATCAGACCAACTAGATCTCTGAGTCTGAGCCGAGAGGCAAATACTTTTTTTACTGTTCTTCCTTGGTTAGTGGGCAGTGCACGGCGCAAAGCGCATAAATGACGATTGGCTGAGGTTAAGTAAAATGTCATGGTAAGCCAATAAGAGGTAGAGTTGGGCGGGTGTTCAAAAGCACGCATAGTCAGACACACAAGAACAACACAAGCGAGTCAGTCAACCAGAGAGAGACAGGTATGGCGTTATGAAATCAAGGAGAGGGTTAACTTTTCCTGCTACAGATTTTCCACCGTGGTCAGAAAGAACAGGGGAGACACTTTGTTTCTCTTACTATATGACTCTAGAGTCGCTACTCGCTCGAAAGCTAATCGCCGTCACTCTCTCACACACACACACACACACACACACACACATGCCGGCTTGACGCACACACCAGTGCACAAGTATAAACATCAGGCCACTTACGTTATTTGCACTACAAAGAGTGTACATATTTGTTATTTATTTTTGGTATAGTGCTTAACAAGCATAATTTCATTAATTAATTTTGCCTAGTTGTGGCCTGTTGAGGTAGCCTGGTTGACACCAGACCCACTCTCAGTTGTAACTGAGAGTGGGTCTGGGAAAGGTTCATTGACAGTTCATTTCCAAAGGGGCGTCACCTCAAATGCCTCGAGGGCGCATTGGATATTCCAACCAATCAGACCAACGATCCGGGTGATGCTGCGCTTCGGTAGCCGTCATGTTGAATGTAAACAAAAAGCTGCTCGCCGTCGCTGCGCTATCGTCGTCGCGTAAAGCCCGCCTCAACGGTTGTGATTGGTGTAAAGCCCGCCTCAGCGGTTGTGATTGGTGCCTCGATTTTGGGGACATTGGAAATGGGTTTCAATGGGCTCTTCGCCAGACTGACTTGCAGAGCAAATCTCAAATTTGCCGGAAGTTTGTCAGGGTTTACCCAGGCTACTGTTGAGGTGTTGTGTTATTTGTATCGATCCACTATATAAACATAATATCTACATACATGGCATTTGATTGGAGGCTAGTCTCACTTTGTCCCCCAGCAACATTAAAATAATATATAAAATAGTTTAGATTTGTGTACATTGTTTCTGTTAATAATGTATTGTATTGTGTGTCCATTTCATTATAATATTCAGATTTATCATAAATAATTGAAAATGCACATGTATTTTAAGTAAAGAGGGGTAGGTGGAGGTGGGGTCACATTTCAGCATTTAAAAATGTACTTGAAAGTAACGCAATCGTTACTTTCATAATTTGTAACTGAATAACTAATTGAGTTACTTTTTGGAAGAAGTAACTAGTAACTGTAACTAATTACTTTTTTAAAGTAACTTGCCCAACACTGTATATTTATAATGGAGCTAACCGCTAACGGAGCTAATCGTTGCTAACTGAGCCTTCAGTTGTCGTTCTCCGTGCCTGAATCCACGTATTTATGGACTTGAGCTCAATTAAAACCCAAGATTTTATTAAGTTGGCTTTAAAAGTTTTAAACTACAACTCAGAGTTGTTTGAATGACTCCACAGCGCTGTAGAGGAGGGTCTGGAAAAGCGAGACTACTGACCAAATGATTTTTTTTCTTTTCTTCACAACTTTATTGAAAAAATACTGTCAAATATAGATAACGTTTCGTCCACATACTATAAAAATAAGGTCAATAACAAAAAGTATGTAGAGGGGGATGATTGAACAACATAAAATTACAAAAAGAAGAGAAAAGACAAAACCAATATACATTTGAAGAGGTTTGAAAAGAAGGGAGAGGTTTGAAAAGCACCCATTTTCACACCCCTCATGCACAAAAGGTTTTCCCTCAACACCCAACCCCCTCCCCCCACCTGCGCTAACAATCTGCGAGAAGGATGTGTGCCGGCTCTTTCAGAAGCAGACGATCAAGAAGGCTCCAGGACCTGATGGTGTGTCCCCCTCTTGTCTGCGTGTCTGTACTGAACAGCTGGCTCCAATCTTCACGCAGATCTTTAACCGGTCCCTGGAGCTGTGTGAAGTGCCCTCCTGCTTCAAATGCTCCACCATCATCCCAGTCTCCAAAAAACCCTCCATCACAGGATTAAATGACTACAGGCCTGTCGCCCTGACGTCTGTGGTCATGAAGTCCTTTGAAAGACTGGTGTTGAGAGGTGTTGAGCCACCTGAAAGACATAACCGGACACCTGCTGGACTCCCTGCAGTTTTCCTACAGGGTAAACAGGTCGGCGGATGATGCTGTCAATATGGGACTGCAATACATCCTGCACCACCTCGACTCCCCAGGGACGTATGCCAGGATCCTGTTTGTGGACTTCAGCTCGGCGTTTAACATCATCATCCCTGAACTCCTACATCAGAAGCTCACCCAGTTCTCAGTGCCTGCCACCACCTGTCAGCTTCCTGATTAACAGGCAGCAGCATGTCAGACTGGGGAGCATCTCATCCAAAACCCAGTCCATCAGCACTGGCGCACCACAGGGGTGTGTCCTCTCCCCGCTGATCTTCTCTCTCTACAGTAATGACTGCACCTCAAAGAACCTGTCTGTAAAACTCCTGAAGTTTGCAGATGACACCACTGTCATTGTTTTGATCCCGGATGGTGATGAGTCTGCTTACAGGCAGGAGGTGGAACAGCTGGTCCAATGGTGCAGTCAAAACCACATGGAGTTAAATCCCAAGAAGACTGTGGAGATGACAGTGGACTTTAGGATAAGTCCCCCCCACACACACACACACTCCCCCCCTCAACATCCAGAACGACACAGTGTCCACTGTGGATTCCTTTGGGTTCCTGGGATCAACCATCTCAAAGGACCTAAATGGTCTCCCCACATTGACTCTGTCCAGAAAAAGGCCCAGCAGAGGTTATACTTCCTGCTACAGGGCACTGTTTGCCAAAACCAGCCAATACAGAGACAGCTTCTTTCCCCAAGCAATCACTCTGTTGAACACTCAGAAATAGCCCCCACCCTTACACTGAACAAAGTCAATCATCACTGTTCTGCTCATCTCCCTCATGTCTATTACAATCCTACAATTACAATGTTTTTAATATATTAACATTGCACTGATCTGCCTTGCACTGTATTCATATTTAAATCCTAAAATCTCAGACTACACTGACTGATATCGCACTATTCTTTCCCTCTCTTTTGTATTTTTCGCTTTTTCTATTGTATTTTTATACTGTACACTTAACAGTATTTTTTATATTTATTACTGCCATTTCTGTTTTTATTCTTTATATGTTAAGTGAGTGTTGTACTTTGAAAGCAAAGATTAACCAGAGTCAAATTCCTTCTTTGTTTACTTGGACAATAAAGCTGATTCTGATTTTGATTCTGATTATTCCTCAAAAGGTTCACTGTACAGTATTACAGTTTTGTTACTTTTTTATTGTCTATACGTTTAAGAGACTTAATATATTCCTTGAATTCACATAAAAAAATCAGTGAAATAATAGGGTCATGATTCACACACACAGGGATATCTCGGAATGACGTCACTGCCTTCCAGGAGTGTGGAGAGAGAGAAAGAGAGATTTTTAAAGGAACTTCATTCTATCAATGCTCCAACTCGTTATTTACAAAATGATACATCTATTTTCCAACAACTGGCCAATAAATACACATATATAGACACTTAAAACAACAGAGCACAACACATCCCCATAGGCCCAAATCACACTGAACTGATCAACGTCCTTCATCTCTTTATAATAATTAAAGTCAAGAGAGAGAGGGAGAGGGAGAGAGAGGGATATATAAATATATATATATATATATATATATATATATATATATATATATATATATATAGAGAGAGAGAGAGAGAGAGAGAGGGGGGGGGAGAAGGAGAGACAGTGACAGAGGTGGAGGGAGAGAGAGAGGATGATGAGAGAGAGACAGAGAGAGAGAGAGAGAGAGAGAGAGAGAGAGAGGGGGGGGGAGAAGGAGAGACAGTGACAGAGGTGGAGGGAGAGAGAGAGGGATGAGAGAGAGACACAGAGAGAGAGAGAGAGAGAGAGAGAGAGAGAGAGAGACAGAAGGAGAGAGATAGAGAGAGCGGAGCAGAGGATGGAGAGCAGTGCGTCTCACACAGAGGTAAGACCGGAGGAGACGGACTCTACCCGGGGACACAGAGGACGGTAAACCCGCCTGAACTCACTCTACGCACTAAGAAATACCTGTGAAATACTATGTGTATCGACTGATTATACAGTAAGTCTTCTAAGCTTACATTTGAGAGTTGATAATATATGAATATGGTTCCACGAGTATTTTATGGTTAAAATGCATGCATGTACTTTATTGGTGCTTTTAACGTTATTAGAATGAATTAAGAAAACAAACGCGTGTTAATTTACTTTGACAATAAGACATGATGCGTGGCTAAATCTGATTTATGGTATGGTATTCATAATGAATGTCATTTAGAAAGAGAAAACAACAACGTTAGCCGTTCAAAGTGTGATCCAGTTCTGCTTGCCGACTGTGCACTTAGTGTTTCATCGATTGAAAGCTATTGGCAGTAAAAGCTGCACCTGTTGCACTACATTCGCTCTATCTCCGGTGATGTTTTAAATGCGTGCAAGGCAACTAATTGATGTGCACATCTCTTTGTTGTCCAGGTATTGGGATGCGCCACTCGTGCGTTAAAAAGCTTGGCACCGTCTCCAGAGCGCACACGAAGCACCTGGAGGAACCCATACATAACCATCGTTAAACCTTATTGTTGGACACTGTCAAGCTTTTTCAATACTCGTTTAAAAAATCTCTTCACCGGGGGAGGACAGAGTCAGAAGGAGGAGGAGGGGAAGGAAAAACAAAACGCATCATCGGCAGACTTGATGTGTTTTTTTACGCCGACTACCGAAGAGGAAAAAGTGAAGGAAGGAACCCGAGTGGAGATTAAACAAAGTGTAAAATGTTTTGAACTGGAAATGAATAATCAACCCTGACAAAGCTGACAGCGGGTGGCTCATTGAGTGAGCGTGAGGCAGAGCGTCCGGAGCGTTTTCACACCAAAGACACCAAACAGATTCGACATTTAACTGCGGACCATCACACTCTGTAACTATAACTGTGCAGTGAGTTGGAGGAGGTGAGAGCGTATGGAAACAGTTTACATCTTCTCTATTTTTTTGTAACATCCCAGAAACTACAAAGAATCTGTGAAACTACTGGCCCTGAATGAACTAGTGGACCTGCAGATGCGTTCTTAGTGACTTGCTGGTGGTCCCTGGACCTCAGTTTGGGAAAAGAGGAAAGACTGATCTCTTCTTTCTACTCTGCAGTGATGTAATGGAGGGTTAACACACCTTAACTTGACCTTTTTGTTTGCTGAACTGTGCATAATTAACTCTTTAGGGTCAATGACAAATTCATGTGATGAAACTAAGTCCAATACACTGTTTCTCTAAAAAATTAATTTATAAATGAAAAGACCTGGGCAGCAACCCACGCTCATCGGCACAAAGCAGCCTTCTTCACTTTTTTTCTTCCTAATTTATAATTTCATTTGAAATTTAAATTAAATTAATTATTATTATTATTTTTTTAATCCCACAATGCTCAGAGACTCTTAGTGCGTCTTCAAAACATGGAGAATGTGTCCATCCCTGGCGGTGCGCCACCACCAGTCTGCAACGACTCGGTGGATTTCTACTCCCTCGCGTCAGGCAACCGCACTGACCCAAACTGCACTCCTCCGTCTGAGTTTTACTTCTACGCTGACCTTTACATAATTTTACCGGTCATCTACTCTGTAATCTGTGCAGTGGGGCTGACAGGCAACACGGCTGTCATCTACGTGATCCTCAAAGCTCCCAAGATGAAAACGGTCACCAACATGTTCATCCTGAACTTGGCCATCGCCGACGACTTGTTCACTCTGGTGTTGCCGATCAACATAGCCGAACACCTGCTGCACTATTGGCCTTTTGGCGAGGTTTTGTGCAAAGTCATCCTGAGCATCGACCACTACAACATATTCTCCAGCATCTATTTCCTGACAGTTATGAGCATTGACCGCTACCTGGTGGTTTTGGCCACAGTGAGGTCCAAGCGCATGCCGTACCGCACCTACCGAGCAGCCAAAATCATCTCGCTCTGCGTCTGGATCCTGGTCATCCTCATTGTCCTGCCTTTCAGCGTTTTCGCTGGTGTATACATGAACCCAAACGACGGCAGGAAGAGCTGCGTGCTCAGCTTCCCCAGCCCAGAGAGTTTGTGGTTCAAAGCAAGCCGGATCTACACGCTGATCCTGGGCTTCGCCATCCCCGTCTCGACCATCTGCATCCTGTACACCATGATGCTATACAAGCTGAGGAACATGCGACTCAACAGCAACGCCAAGGCGCTGGACAAGGCCAAGAAGAAAGTCACCATCATGGTGTTCATCGTCTTGGCCGTGTGCCTGTTCTGCTGGACGCCGTTCCACCTCAGCACCATCGTGGCTCTGACCACGGATCTGCGGACTACGCCGCTCCTGATCGGCATCTCCTACTTCATAACCAGCCTGAGCTACGCCAACTCCTGCCTCAACCCGTTCCTATACGCCTTCCTGGACGACAGCTTCCGGAAGGCCTTCAAGAAAATGTTGGAATGTAGACCGGCCTGACTGTATGACGCAGGGAAAAACCTGTCGCAGAGGTCCGCGGACACTTGCTGAGCGAGGACATGGACTGTGATGAATTTTTGATTTGATTTGGTTTGCTTTGTTAACTAGGCAACCTTGCGCATTGTTTGCACATGATAGAAAATATTTCATTTATCGTCAATACATAGGAAACATCTAAGATTATGCCTGTAAACGGCGCACAGCATCCTGTGACAAAAACCCATCTATAAATGCTTTATACTACGGATCGACTGATACTGGTTTTTCAAGGCTGATTCCGATTATTAGTAGTTCATGAAACCGATAACCAATTTTTGGAACCGATATGCATATACAGTGAAAATGAAAATCTTTAAGTCAAAATTAAGATTTTGGAATGTTACATACTCCAACACAAAACTTTGTTTAAAAGCTTTAAGCAATTATTTATTATATTAGAAACTTTCAACATAATACCCAGTAAAAGAAGTCAGATAGTGTTTTGGGTGGGACATTAAGTCAGACTCAGTGGTGAGTGAAACCGAAGCAGAGGGACAGACACAGAGCTGTAGCCGAGCCAAAGTAGACCACTTTTTAATTCATTAACTTTATTGGTTATCAGGCAAATAAAACGCTAATACAGATAATCTGCAAACTGCCAAAAAACGGGCCGATAATCAGCAGGGGACGATAATCGCTCTATCCCTACTTTAAGCCTACTGTAAACGACGAGAGAGGAAAACATCAGAACATTTTGTGAGTGTGCGGCAGGCTTTGAGATATGTTTTCTCATGTTTGATGGGTGTGTCTCTCCATTATTGGTCACAGGGGGATACCCAATCAGCAGGGACATGTCTGTAAACTCGCGGTAATAAAAAGGCAGAGCGCTTCCGCGCACAATAGGGTGTTCAATGCACCCCTGTTTCAGTTTAAAAAAAACGTTTTGTCAGGGCTGAACGTGGCCCAGGTGTTTAGTTGTCACTTTAAGTTCATCACTTCTGGTGGGTGGAGACGGTCTTGTGCTACAGGATGGTTTTTCTTTGTCACAGCAGGACTGTTTGTATTTTTACAGAATTTGCCTAGTGCAGCCTTTTATGGCTCTGAGAGCACAGTGAGAGAGCGAGAGAATATTAGAAGTGGATAAGAAATGGGCAATATTGCTTGCAATAGGGAATGATAATGGTTGACATAAAGGACAATACTGTCATTGGAAAAACAACAGCTCGAAATACTTCATCAGAATTGCCCATTGTCATTGTGTCTGAAGAACTGGCCAAAAAAAATATTGTTTTCCAGTTTGAGACTGCAATTAAAATGTCAGACCTTTTCCATGACAGTAATGGGAGAAAAAAATCAAATTATGACTTTGAGGCAGCAAGCTTGGGTCACTGCAAACAGTCTCGAACCAAGGAGCAAGGAATGCCTCTGAGGGGTGGAACATCTGCTGCGGGAAGAAAATCCAGTTCAACACAGTGTCATTGATTTGCATGCTGTCAATCAAATCAAAAGGATGAGAATAGTTAGGGTGGGAGGATATCAGGATGCACGTCAGGGGAGAACAGCTGTTTATCCAGTACAAAAACTGTAGGATTTTTTTTTTTTTATCAAAATTTGTGGGTTGACTTGAGAAATATTGTGTATTTCATGTTTGCAAACATCTAATCTGCATTCAACCCTTGTGTTGTCCTCAGGTCAAATTTGACCTGTTTTCAAAGTTCTTTATATAAGGAATATGGGTTTCTTTCTTGGACGTATGTTGTATGGAACCCATACAACATTCTTCGCAGGTAAAATTAATGATTACTTTCATTGCATTTTGGGTGAAAAAAATGTTTAAATGGTTTCAAAACAGTATCCTGACCAAACTTTGACATAAACCAGTCTGGGATCCACTCAACATCCTCTGATCTTAACTAGTAATAAAAAGAATTCATAATTGTTTTAAATCAAATTAGGTATAATGTCATATGAATTGCGTTTATTTATCATGTATAAAGAAAGCGTTGAAATAAGTGACAAAAACGTTTTTTAAAATAAACGTCAAAAGCATCAAAAAAAGCTCCATAAACAAGGACAACAACTTCATGGCAGACCAACCCGGTCTCACGGCAGTTCGTGAAATGGTCATGTTATTTTGATCTATTGATTTGTGTACAGGGAAACGATTTTTTTCTGTTTCTTGAGTAAACAGGCAGGTTACAGAGATCCCCCCAGAATGTACAGTACATGAAGGGTTTATTTGCAAAGTGAGATATATCCCTTTCTATTTATTTTCCTAAATTATGTATTGTTTGTGGTGTATGTGATCAAACTGGTGTTTTAAAATATCTAAAAAAAAAAGTTTGTGTACTCAAGGGAATGGCTTTTATATTGTTTGTGTGCAAATTGTCTCTTCATATGTACCACTTAAAGAAATGAAAAAGGAACCTTACCCACCCTGTTACAGTACTGTAGGCCTGATGAGAGACAGGCATGGGACAGGAGGGCTATGTAAAAATGTACCTGCGTTTCTCTTCACGTTTTCATGTTTTTATTTGTGAGCTTCTGTCGCCCCCTGCTGTAAAACGGGGCACTGTTACCCTGAAAATGCAGCCCAAGCCATTTCCAGAGTTTGTCCAGAGACACTGCTGAGTTGCACACAGCGTGTGAGTGTGACATTTATAAAGCTGATATACAATTTATTTTTCCACTTCATGGATATTTGTGAATAGCATCATTTGGGATCTGACTTACTTATTCAACGTTAATTATCCGTTGTAAAGTTGTAGTTTTGCTGTAGAATTTTATTTATGCAGATTTTTCAATATACCAGTACAAAGACAAGCATATACAAATTACAAAGTAAGACAAAAAAACAAAACCATCAAAAACTAACCAGAACAAAAACAGACAGACAGACAGCCAGCACTCACTCACAAAGAAGGCAAATTCATTAAACGAGATGGCTCACAATATGTACTCATAAAGGGTCAGAAATTCCGGGAGGCCGGAGGAGATCAGGGCAGAAAAATAAAAAATAAAGTGAGGTCAGGTCCCAGTTTGTGGCCTTTTCCTCCTACTCTATGAAAGGGCCCCAAAGTTGTTTTTTAAAGAATATCTGTAATCCAATGAGTTTCACAATCGTACTTGGCACATTTACTGTTGCATCCATCTCCATCTAGTGTTCTTAAAGGGTAACTACCGTTTTTTTTCAGCCTGGACCCTATTTTCCTATATGTTTTTGTGTCTAAGTGACTGATGGGAACAACAATCTTTGACATTGGTCCAGTATTAAACAAGATCGCTGCAGTCAGCAGCAGCAAAACAAGCTACAATGTAAGTTAATAGGGCAATTGTGCAGATTGTATTTACCTTCACAAACATTATGGAAAGGATTTCTAAGGAGGTCAACCTTTCTGTTAAAGAGTAAAATTCTTTTTTTAAACATAAAAATATCTGTGAAACTGCGTTCGCTAAACCCACCAGACTCCATGTAAATAAACATAATTTTAGCATCGTAAAACACACTTCATTCAAAGTCGACAGAAACAAAATAAAACTATGGAAAGCCGTTTTGGGTCGTCTTTCCACTTTTCCAACAATCACAATTCTAGCTTTGGTTGAAATGTGTAAATATGTTGGCTCTGTACATGCTAAAAGTATTGTTTGTTTAAATGGAGTCTGGTGGATTTAGCACTAGCAACTTTACTGCTTGTTCCAGCACTTTACTCTTGTATGTGATCCTCGTTCTAAGGCTGTACACTTCTATCAAACAGAAATGCTTAGATACGTGTCAATGTGTGTCATTTTATACACATTTTTCAAAAAAATCTACACTCTGAGAATTCAATTCAATTTTATTTATAGTATCAAATCATAACAGGAATTATCTCAAGACACTTTACAGATAGAGTAGGTCTAGACCACACTCTATAATTTACAAAGACCCAACAATTCCAGTAATTCCCCAAAGAGCAAGCATTCAGTGCGACAGTGGCGAGGAAAAACTTCCTTTTAGGGAGAAACCTTGGACAGACCCAGGCTCTTGGTGGGCGGTGTCTAACGGTGCCGGTTGGGGGTGTGATGAACAGTGGCAATTACTGTATAGTCACAATAAAGATAATCTCTCGTGGCCGGGTTGGCTCAGTGGGTAGAGCAGGTGCACATATACTGAGAGGTCCAGGGTTTGTATCCGACCTGTTTGCAATTAGCGTTGTAGCAACTCATTGGGTAATGGCTTGAATGTAACGGACGTTCATTAATATCCAAAAGTTTCGCACTAAAGCTTTAATGATTTGATAAATGTACATTTATTTTCCCACTGGTACGTATGTGTTTTTGACATTTTAGAGTCAAAGTGATTTTATTTGATGGACACGATACACGTGCAGAATTTTGCTTTCTTGAGAATTGCAGGAACAAATTCACTCCCAGATTTCCACAGTGCTGACGTACATAAACATATCAAATCATATCAAAATGTTCAGAACAAACTCAGCTTTGTAGTGAGGCCTACATTTGTACAGAAAGTTACGTTATTATTAATCTCAACACTGTTCCCTCCTAACTCCTGTTAAATCACATAAGACTTGGGCTATCTAAAGTAAATTCTTGTTAATTTTGTTTGTTAGTTCATTGTTCATTTTTTGAAGTGTTTTATTTGTTTTGGGGATCCTAAACACACTGTTCTGTACTATACATGTCCTGTTGCACTCATTAAGATCTAATCTGAACAGATTTCTGTCATTCAAACACCTCTGAGTTGTAGTTTAAAACTTGTACAGCCAATTTAATAAAACTAAGGACTTTATTTGGGCTCGGGTCCATAAATGCAGTTAATGGATACAGGCACTGAGAACTGAAGGCTCTGTTAGCAACGAGAAGCTCTGATTAGTGGTTAGCTCCGGTTAGCTAGTTCCATGTTAAAGATATGGAGCGGAGGAGACTGCTGTGGAGAGGGGTAACAACCAGACTCTGATAAATGACATTCGGGGAGCTTTCACATACACAGACAGCCAGATCGCCTGTTTTATGAAACTGCAGCAGTGCATACTGGAGAGAAACAAAAATTAAAGTATCGCTCTCATTATTGATCAATTGATCAATATCAATACCAACGTTGGTATCGATATTATCGATATTTGGATTGATCCGCCAACCACTACTTCTTACTCTGAGCCATAGAGATCCATTGTTGTTTAAACACATCAATGAGCCCTACTGCGGCACTGGTTGACATGTCCCCTCATTACCATGAAAACACACACACACACACACACACACACACACACACACACACACACACACACACACACACACACACACACACACACACGCACACTGTAGTTTATTCTGACTAAATCCCGCATTCACTATCCTGCTGGAAATACTCACTTGAGCAACAAATGTGGATTAATCCACCGCTGAAAATACTAACACTATTTCCTCTTGTCTCAGAAACACTTGCTACAAACTACAGTGGCCTGCTGGTTTTGGAAATACTATCAATAATCTCTATGTTGATGACCTGTATTAAAAATTCCCTGGGTTTATGACACCATAAACCATGAGTGGTACATTTGTATTAATTTAATTTCAGTTTACATCAAAGTGTTCTAATTTGTGAAAATAGACCAATAGAAACTGCTCAACCTAATTTTCACAAGGGCCATATAACTCTCTGTTATCTACGGAAGAGGATTAAGGCCAAATGTGAAAAATGTATTTGAGTTGAGTTTAAAGTCAGAATTCTGAGAAAAAAGTCTGATTCCGGCTTAAATCTCAAAATTCTGTCTTTAAAAAAAAAGTGTTTATGAAAAAAGTCTGAATTCTGCGATTAACATCACAATTCTGACTTTTTTCTCAGAATTCTGACTTTATTCTCGGAGTTCTGACATTTTTCTTAGAATTCTGTCTTTATTTTCATAATTCTGACTTTAAACTCATAACTCAATACATTTGTTCACGTGGCCCTAATCCTCTTCCGTAGTTATTTGGCCTTAAAGGCCTGGATGGAGAGTTATAGTGTATATAGTATGGACAGCATTATGCAGTATGACAGTAACAGTACTGAGAAATGGATGGTGAAATCCCCCTTGAACATCTTTTTTTTTTCTTCAGAAAACACAGCCAGGAAAATAGCTCTTTTTGTCCTTGTGTCGAAGTCATTTACCGCCTTAACTTGTTCTCTTACTTATTTTTTTTATTTTTTACTTTCTTCTTGTCTGTCTGTCTTTATCTATTCCTTCCCCTTCTGTGTTTGAATCTTTCTCTGTGTGTAGCTTTCTCTCTGTCAGTGTAGTGTAAACTGTAAACAGACCTTTAACAACCCAGCCACAACACATTGTCAATAGCATGCCTTACCTTAACACAGAATCGACCACAGAGGCCTGGGGTCAGCTTCCTTTGCTGTTCGTCCAGAAATCCAAGAAGTGGATAGGCGATGACCTGCCTTAATCCAAGATGTGATAAAGGGAATTGGGTCGAAAGTCTCCATTGGGGGTCCATTAATGTCCAAAAAAAGGAGCGATGAGAGGCTGTTTTCACGCGGTCTTGCTGTCAGTATCATTTACGGCAGAAAATCCCCTCTCACACTCAGCTGAAGTAGGAAGGTATGTTCTACTCGCTGTACAAATCTTTTCCAGCTTTCTGCCTGGTGCCCTGTCTTGTAACTTCCAGTCGCGAAACTCCTCGACCACCTCTCTGGCTGGTTCCCCAAGTGCACGTACTTTGTTTTCTCCATACAGGATCAAAGCATTCCGATCCTGTGGCCAATAGCGCTTGTCCAGGGGTTTTAGCATTTGTAGGAGGTCTGATTCTGGCATTCGCCTTGTGAGATTGTCAATCACAGATTGATAAAGCTGATTTTGGTTCATCTTGCCTGTGCCCTCAACCAGTTGAACATCTTTAAAACAGCCCCAAGGACGTGCGCTGTTTGGCTTTCTGTGTGGATTTCCCTCCACTCGCTTTCATTACTTTTAGTATATGAATAGTCTGCAGAATGTGGCAACTGGCATCAACTAGAGTGGTATCTCTTTGCTGGCATTTCAGTGACAGGCCCTGCAACTCACGGAGTATGTCTTTCATGCAAGCCAAATCAATAAAAACCCTGAGTTTGTGAGGTCTTTGTATAGCGCCAGGAATTTCTTCCTTTCTGTGTCATTGCGAGATGCATCCTCGCTTGCAATTTTGAAGTGGCGCGCTAACGCAGGGTAGTTATTCCAGACAGCCTTTACAGTATTGAAACTACTCGCCACCCATCTGATGGTGAATATCTGTCCAATTTTCAAAATCTGCATATTTAGATCCGCAGCTGCTTCCTCAAGCAATCTCACATTCTTTGCAGACTGGTGGTACAGAGAATACAGCTTGGCAATGAAAAACTCGAAATGATTACATCCAACAACCACTTTCAAAGAATCATGGACAGCCAATTCAAGGCGATGGGCCAAGCAATGTATGGACTGGATGTTTGGAAAGTCATGCTTAAGCCTTGCAAAGACTCCAGTGTTTTTGCCAGTGAGAACTGAAGCTCCATCTGTGGCGATGCTGATGAGGTTTTTCCCCAAAAACTCATCATCTAATCCCGCTGTATGAAGGCACTGTTTTAACGTGTTGTAAGTGGACTCTGCATCTGTGCCCTGCGTCAGCTCTACAAAAACATTTTCTACATCTCCTTTGCCACTCACATCACATCTTACGTAAACGATGAGATAGGCACGACCATGTACTGTGCTCTCGTCAATGGTGATGCTAATTTTTGAATTGAGCTCTCGAATATTGGAAACAAACTTCTTCCGCATTTGCTGTGCAATATGACCTATAATCTCAGCGCAGGAGTGATCTGATTTATGCGCAGTTCCCACCTTTGCGCCATTAAGCTCCTGAAGCTTCGTCATGCATGAATGAATGATATTTTTGCAATTTTACACATATTAATCCATGACGATCACATTACACAAAACTGAAATTGCACGTCAAAATTACACATTGTCAATATTTTTAGAGACCCCCCAAAATTTCACAAATCACGTTTTCGGGGAAGCCCATGTCTTATTAAGGGGAGCCGAGCTCCCCCTAGGTCCCCCGTAGTTCGCACCCTGGTAAGAATCAACCCTGTTTCCACTTTAAACAGTGTTGAAGTTAAAAAGGACCACAGTGGCTCAGAAGATCAGTCAGACGCTTCTCTGCATCACATGTCAGTGTTAACGGATCAAATGTTTTTATTCACCCCCCCAAAAGTTTGAAGCAAATTCCTTTTGGCTGGGGTGGAAATCCAGCTGTTAAGGTAAAGATGCACCTGTTTAATATCCTTCTTTCCTACATTCCTCACAGCCTCCTCTTAGTGTACTTGTACGTAAGTAAATGTGTAGTGTGTGGTGGTGTGTATGTGTGTGTGTCTCTCTGAACAATTGTTCTGAAAGCATAACAGATGAGCGCCACAAAGTGGTACATTTGATAAGGATGTGACATGTGTTTGTGATAACACATTTTTGTCACTAGAGGACAGTGTTGGTCCATGTAGCGATCCTCCTATTGTGTGTGTGTGTGTGTGTGTGTGTGTGTGTGTGTGTGTGTGTGTGAGAGACATGATTGTTGTTTAATTTGTTTCCCTTTTCCATATTTGACAAAAACATCAAATGGTTCAAGAACATTCTACAAATAAATTGCCTGAGTGTGCAGTGTGAAATGTCTACACTACGTATGACTGGTGTATGTAAGTCTGTACCGTGACTGCATACAAGTGTTTCAATGACAACTGTATGAAGTTAAAATCAATAAATAAATTGGAGAGAACAACTGTAGATGGCAGTGTGTAGCTGTAGATGGGATGTGTGCATGAGCGTATGACCATAAAGGGGAGTGTTCTCTCTCTCTCTCTCTCTCTCTCTCTCTCTCTCTCTCTCTCTCTCTCTGCCCTCTCTGGTTTAAATCATGCTGTTATCAATAACTTATGTATTTGCACAATGCCCAAATGCACAACTGCACAATGCCGTATCAAATAAAAAAATATTGCACTAGTGTCCTACCGATTGCACATCCTACAGCCACAAATATTACCTATGCTTAAACTCAGCACATTCAAGCCCCCCCCATCCAATACACACACACACACACACACACACACACACACACACACACACACACACACACACACACACACACACACACACACACACACACACACACACACACACACACACACACACACACACACACCCCTTATCTCTTATTATTCAGTAGTTTGATTGAAAGCGGCACAAATGAGAATTTATATCTGGTCATCTTGCAGTTGGGTAACCTGTACCTTCTGCCTGAAGGCATCATCTCATACTCACTATTCAAGACGTGATTTGGGCCATGGGTGATTTTAAGACCCTGTTTCCTCACCGCCTCCTCGAAGATCTCCTGAAGAGGAATTGGTGGGTGCTGGCCAATTATTTTTCCAGCCCTATTTATTAAGTTTTGAAGCTGCGATTTCAGTTTGATTGACAGGTTACCAAACCAAGCTATGATGCCACAACGAATTCAAGATAAGATAACAGACTTTATTAATCCCACACTGGGGAAATTCCTGTGCTACAGCAGCTCAAAAGAAAAACTATGTACACACATCGGAATAACACAAATACACATTAAGTAGACATAGGAGAAAAAATATACATAAAATATAAGAACAAGAAAAATAGAATCAGTTTTAATAATAATAGTAAGACATATTTACACAATAAACACCCTTATATAAACAGACAGTATAAATACACAGATATACAGATGAGTAAGGTACGGATGAATAGATATGACATATTGCACAGTTGGAGGTAACAAAGAGTGATAAATAAATAAATATGCATAGCGCAGAATATTGTCCAGTGATGGCTCATATTGCAGAAACAGCTAGCAGTGCTACATTATGATGTTGCATTAAAGAGTCTGACTGCTGCTGGAATGAAGGACCTGCGGTAGCGCTCCTTCTTGCACTGAGAGTGCAGCAGTCTGCTGCTGAAGGAGCTGCTCAGGGAACTCACTGTCTCATGTAGGGGGTGAGAGATGTTGATTGCTGCCAGCCTGGCTAACATCCTCCTCTCCCCCACCTTCTCTATGGTGTCCAGAGGGCAGACCAGAACAGAGCTAGCCCTCTTCACCAGTCTGTTTAGTCTTTTCCTGTCCCTCTCTGTGCTCCCAGCTCCCCAGCAGGCTACTGCATAAAAGATTGCAGACGCAACCACAATGGCTGACTTATAAAACAGTAGCATGATGTCTTTGTCCACAGTCTTCTTAAAAAATGTAGACGCTGACTTATCCGTGAGCAAACATACTCCACTTGATGAGACCACTGTAACTGAGTCCAATTGTATACCTAAATACTTGTAAAAAAAATACTAAATACTTAATATATACTTGTTTAGAGAAGTGGCCGAGCTACAAGCCGTTGCACACTTGTGCTCTGAGAATGTGTGTACTGTTACACAGCTACAGAATTGAAAGATCTTTGTTGTCAAGGGCCTTCTCAGAGACACAACAGCCCTCTCCCAATTCCCAGTTTGTGCATCCTCGATTCCTCTTCTCGATTCCTCTCCTTGATAACTCTCCTCGATTCCTCTCCTGGTGTCTTAGTCCCGCCCACAGGATATTCGAGCCAAGGAGTCGAGGGAGCGCCTCGAGGAGAGAGGAGTCGAGGCAACAGGCATTTAACAAACACGAGACATCTCTGCCTTGGAGCCATCATTAAAAGCGACAGCAATTAAACACACACATAGGCCTATATATTTATAATAGCCTATAGCCTACATACACAGTATGGCTATAGCCTTTATAGGCTATTTTAGTGTAAAACACTATAAATGTTTGTATGAAAAATAACTGTACAAATATTATATATACACACAAACAAACGCACTCTATTATTAATGCGTGGATCAGCTCTTTATTTGAATCTGCCTGTAAGTTTAACATCATCCACCTTCCATCGACCTGAATGAATTATTTTCTCCGATTTAGAGGCCCGCATGGACGTTTACCTGGCTCTGATGTAGGCTATTGTATTGTATTGATTAGTGTTTTCTATAATGATTTAGCCTACTTTAATGATTAGAGATGCTGCTTGTAAACGTTTCCATGCGCGCAGAAATGTCACTGCAGCTGATATCTTCGGATATTTAAGCAACAAAACTAACTGTAGTTATAAACTGGACAGAGGAAACAGAACTAGACCTTTAGATTCTGAAATAATCCTATAAATTAAGCTGCTGTTTCTCGAGCGTCTCTCAGACACACTTGCAAATCTGTCAAGTCTGTCCGACAGCAACACTGCTCTTATATGTTCACATTTTAGAGAACGTTAATAACATTTTCCTTGTTGATTGTGTATTATTTCCCCCAAACGTTATTAATCAGAATATTAATTTGTATGATCTGACCAGCCCAATCCGTAACGTTAGATTGAATATTATCGCTCTCTCTCTCGCGCTCCCTTTTCTTAATCTCTCACTCCCCTTTTTCTTCATCTCTCTCTTCCCTTCTCTCTCTCTCGCCCCTTCTCTCTCTCTCTCCTCCTTCCGCTCTGTCATGCCTCTTTGTTTACATGCTGCGGGTTAAAAGTCTTCTGTGTGAATAGATCGGTGTTCCTCGATTATAACTCCTCCGAGGAGCCTCCTCGATGCTCGATCCTCGGTCCTTGATGTGGATTTTAGGAATTAGGATGTCCTTCAACATGGCACGCTGAGAATGATTTCTGGGTCACAAGCCGGAGGATCAAGGATGCAGGAGTCGAGGAGGTACTAATTTGGGAATTGGGAGAAGCCCAACGACTGTCCTTCCCCACTCCAGCGATTTGTAAACCTCTGAGGGTGAGAAATTAAACATGCGAGCAGACAGCCTTCAGCTTCACACTGTGAGGACAGAAACATCTGTAGACCCTTGTTCTGTGTTTATCATTTCATTTCTTCCTTCTTTCCTAGGGAAAATGATATGAGTAAAATATAATACCTACAAGCCATTAAAACATCTGTGAGCCTTATAAATAAAATTAGTGAATAAGTGAAATTATTGGTCACTGAACTTCTCCCAGCTTTCGTCACTTCGGCAAAGTTGGCATAGCACTCAACCTGTGTTCAGATCAGATATAATGTTGAGGACAAATCACGACAGTGTTCCCTCTCTACAGCACTATGTGTCAGTCCTTTAATAAAGCTAGGACATACAAAAATGTACAATAACTCTACAGTATAAAAGGCCAAACCCCTTTATGGTTAAAGTTCTTTTAATGTTTCAGGACAACTGTCACATCAACCAGGCTTATTCTTTCTGTTTGAAAGGACAGTTATGTAAACGTATGCAGTAAAAGCCCTATTCTGTTATTATTGTCTTTTCCATTTATTTTGATGGAAAAACAAATCATGTTCTGTCACTGTCCTTGGTGATGAGTTGAAGAGGATTATGTTTTTGTTTCAAAGTGTCATTATAATGTAGGTGCAGCCTCTGATGTAGGCGATGTACGTTTCTGAGCACAGACTGTGTTTTGTGACAAAAGGACGTAATAAAGTGACACAGAGAGAGATGGAGAAAATTATCATCAATTTGAACAGTTTTGGAAATGATTATGAACTGATAACAGAAGTTATCAGTTATCATAGTTAAAGTTATTCCAAGTTATTATATTTTCAACAATTCAGCTGCCTAGACAACACTTTAGGTTACTTGTCAGTGCGCTCCAAAGCAACACATATGACTGATTCACAACAACAACAACTCATAGGAGAGTTTTGTGATCTGCCAGGTCACTCTTTTTTTATTTATTTTTTTAAGATTCTTTTTTGGGGCATTTTCGGCCCTTATTTTTGACAGGACAGCTGAAGAAATGAAAGAGGAGCGAGAGGGGGAATGACATGCAGCAAAGGGCCGCAGATCGGAGTCGAACTGCTGCGTCGAGGAGTAAACCTCTATACACGCAACACATTCTCACACCCAGCTTGTAAAATATGTACCCTTGGTCAGGTGCCTTTGTCGTTCTTATTGACGCTAAAAGTCTCCTTTGGCGCTTTAAGTAAACGCACTTGGTCGGGACTATTGCCGTCCCTTTAGCGCTTTAAGTAAACACGCTTGGTCGGGACTATTGCCGTCCCTTTTGACGCAGTTATATTAAGGAAAAGGTCGTGGGTGGGCAACTATAGCAAGCGTGACAAGCGGGTTGCAAACCCCGCTCTCCTGGGTGAAAGTCCTGTGTTTGACCCATCCACCCATCCTTATGTCCTTACATGGACATTCATCCTTACATACTACTCGCTAAATCCTATCTAACTGCTGCTCTCCCCAGTGCGTTACACAAACACGCTGAAAGACGCCTTTTTCGTCGCATCAGACACTGACAGCCACTGTCCAAACGTCCTTATTTTACGAGTTTGGAATGAGAACGGGTTGCAACACGAGCACCCGCTACCAACTGAGCTATCTAGGCGCCCTGCCAGGTCACTCTTAAAAGGGACCTACGCCCATTTTCAAAATGTATACATGATATTCCTATGGTCTAAGACAGTCCAACAATATTAGAAAACATGAACAACTCTCTCCCTATTCCAAAAATCTGAGTGCTAAAATTCTTAAAATTTGTCATCAAGTATAAAATGTGGAACTGCCTCTAGAGTATATGGAAAGATGTTCTGTTTCAGAACTGAGGACACTACAATAGAATGAAGCTCATTTGGATATAATAAAGAAAACTAAATCAGTCTCCCGTTCATTGTCGCTGGAGCAGATCCAGACTTCTTGGTCTTTAGCTTTAAGAGAAGGTAGCTCATATTCACAAATTTGGATTGACCTTTCCTAGGCCATAGACATAACATATTGGAATTCTTAATTAAGGTGGTGTTCCCCTTTAATGTCTGGATAGTCAACTAACCCTGCTGGTTACAGTTAGGAACATATTGCCTTCACAGAAACCAGTGTTGGTTACATAAAAACCAACACTGGAAACCACACAAAAGAAACCAGTGTTGGTTACATAAAAACCATCCACAACATCTTCCTTCCAGGAAATAGTGCTTTGTCTCCCTTTTTCCTCTTCCTCTTGCCTCGATAAGCCCAAATGTTTTACATTTTCAACTTGTATAATCATCTTTGTTCAATTTGGATCCTTAGAGCAGGGGTCTTTAACATTTTTTTAAGCCAAGGACCCCTTAACTGAGAGAGACGGAACAGGGACCCCCTACTACATATATTGTATTAAATTAAGTTGCATATTAAACTGGGCCTACAATAACGTGTGGGTGTCATAAAGCCTTTATACATACCTTTATAGTGCATAGAATACTAAGCTATTAAAATAACTGTTGGCATGATTTTATCAATCATGTTTTAATGTTATATAGAATAGAATACACTTTATTGTCGCCGAGGGGAAATTGGTCTTGGACATAGTGCTACAATCTGTTGCTTCACAACATAAACAACAAAAAACATTCTCAGATTAACATAAAATGAAATACAAATACAATACAATAAGGTAAAATCAACATGAAAGGGAGATCAGCGCAGCGTCCTAAGACACAAAAGAAGAACACACATGACAGCACGGACGACACAGCATCCTAAGAGTGAACTGTAATAATTAAAGTGTGAGGTGCAAAAAGTGCTGGTGTATTTACTGCACCCCTGCTCTGCTGGGTTAAGATTTACTAATGGAGTTCAGCAGCTTGATGGAAGTTGGAATAAACAATAACTTTAGTCTGTTTGTTTTACATCTTGGCACACGGAATCTCCTCCCTGATGGCAGAAGTTCATATTCAGGGAAGAGAGGGTGTAGAGAGTCTGCAGTGATTCTTTCAGCTTGTTTTCTAACAGCTTGCTCGTACAGGCTCTGTATGGGCTTGTACTCTTTCCTCCCTATTATCCTCATAGCTGTCTTGTGTGTGCTGACCAGCCTGCTTTTTAGCTGCACTGTTAAGTTGCCAAACCATGGTGTGATTCCATATCTAATAATGCTCTCCAGAATCGCCCGGTAGAACATGAGCATGATCTGGCTGCTTACTCCATACAGTCTCAGTCGCCTTAAAAAGTATAATCTCTACTGCAGTCTATTGCACAGATGGTCAATGTGTGTTTTCCAGCAGAGAAGATTATCTATATGGACACCTAAGTATTTGTAAGACGTTACCTGGATGATTTTCTGATTTTTTATGACAACTGGCTCATGGTCAATCACTTGCCTTGGCTCAAGGATCATCTCCTGTGTTTTTGTGACATTTAAGATAAGATGGTTATTGTCACACCACTTGATAAAGGTGTCTATCTCATCATGGTACACAGAAGGATTTATGTCCTTCTGGAGAAGGCTCAAAATTGCTGTATCATCTGCAAATTTTATAATATAGTTATTTGGGTGTGCTTTCCTGCAGTCATTGGTATACAATGTAAAAAGTATGGGTGATACCACAGAACCTTGTGAGACCCCCATGTTGCTATGTTTGACTTCTGACAGCGTGCCATTGACTTTCACTTGTTGTGTCCTATTAGTTAAAAAAGAATAAAACCATTTGATCAGGGCAAGATTAACATGCATATCATTCAGTTTCTTTAAAAGCAGATAGGGTTGTACAGTATTAAATGTTGAACTAAAATCAATGAATAATATTCTAGAATAGGCTGTTATCCTCAAGGTGTTTAGAAGTAAGATGCGAGATGCAGAGGATGGCATCTTCAGTACTGCGTTCATGTTTATAGGCAAATTGCCACGTGTCCAACACTGGCTCAACCTCTGCCTTAAGCTGGGACACTACAAATTTCTCAAGGCATTTCATTACAATAGGAGTCAAAGCTATGGGCCCGAAAGTCGAAAGAGGCGGAGGGCTTTTTAGGAACTGGTGTTATGATGGATTTCTTCCATAAAGCTGGGACGGTGTGCGTGTCCAGGGACCGTTGGAATATGGGACACCATGCTGGTGTTAGTTCCTCTGCACAGTTTTTGAGCAGAAAAGCTGGTAGTCCATCTGGGCCTGTTGACTTGTTGGTGCACACATTTTTAAAGAGGCGCTGAACGCTGGGTGGATCCACTTCCAGCCACACTGTCCAGTTCCTGGGAGAAATTTTCTGACTCGAACCTCAGGAAAAAGTCATTCAGCTCATTTGCCTTTTGTAATTCATCCACTGGGATAACTGTTTTTTTTTGGAGGGTTCATGTTAGTGACTGATTTCATAGTAGCCCACAGTTTTTTAGTATTTGATGTTTGTATACTGTTTTCCATGGTTTGCCTATGTTGTTCTTTTGTATTTCTGAGAAGCTGTTTGAGCTCTTTTTAAACAACAGACAATACTGCCTTATCTTTGTTTCTAAAGGCTTGCTTTTTCCGATTTATGCAGTTTTTAATCTCTTTTGTAATGTAGGTTTTATTGTTGGGGTAAACAATAACATTCTTCTTATCTACCACATTGTCAGAGCAGAATTTTATGTAATCAGTTATTGTTTCAGTAGCATTGTCAAGCTCTAGTGCATGAAATATAGACTAGTCTGTACACATAAAACACCCCTTTAATGTCTCAATGGAATCGTCTGTCCACACATTAACAGTCTTATGTTCTGGTTTATGTGACTTAAAAACAGATTTATAAGAGGGGATTAGGTGTATTATATTGTGATCTGAGTTAGAAAGAGGGGGTTTTGGCTTTGCGGAATATGCATTCTTAATATTTCCGTAGCATTTATCTAGGATCTTATTATTTCGGGTGTGGCATCTTACATATTGTTCAAAGCCTGGTAAAACAGCCTCTGGCTTACAGTGGTTAAAATCACCTAAAAAGAAGATCGGTGCTCCGGGTGTACGCTGCAGCTGTTCATGTGCGCACTCTGCTATTCATGTAGCAGCTTTACTTGCATTGGCGCTGGGGGGGACATAAGCAGCAACTATAATAACACTGCCAAACTCCCTTGGGAAGTAGTGTGGTCTCAGGGATAAACAGAGCAGTTCTATATCCGGGCTGCATATGATGTCTCTTACTGTGTACTGTCTGCACCATTTGTCACTCACATGCACAAGCCTCCTCCGCTCCTCTTGCTGGACGTTTCTGAGGAGCTGTCGGCTCGCACAAGCGAGCAACCGTCCAGATTGAGCAGAGGATCAGGGACTCGTTGGTGAAGCCAGGTCTCAGTAAACACAATAAGGTTTGATTCCCGGAATTCAAAGCAGGCTATTGTTTGCCCGCAGTAGCTGGCAGATGAGTTGTCTCAGTTTGCAATGCCGTCACCAAAGATATATACACAAGCACACATTTGTGTTGCTAACAAACAAACGAAGTGCATTTGTGAAAGAAAAAGAAACACTTAATAGAACGAGAACACTTAATAGAAAAACAAACAAAATCAACAGTAGCACGAGCCCAGGTCGCTACAGAGCCGCGCCACATACATGTGGCACAATGAATCCTTAGGTTAACTGTATCTGTGGATGGCTGCCTTAGTGACTATATAGGCCAGTAAGCCATGTCATAATATTATTTTTCCCACAAATAGGCTGATTTATATTTGCTAATAAATGTTGGAATAATGTTAAGACATTTAGTTTTGAAATTTTTTTTTTTTAAAAGCTAACAATTATTTGGATTATGGATGGTGATGGCGCAGTGGATATGACACATGCCTTTGGTGTGGGTTCTGGGTTCAAATCCCACTGCTATATATATATATATATATATATATATATATATATATATATATATATATATATACATACATACATCAACCAATGTGTCCCTGAGCAAGACACTTAACCCATAGTAGCTCCAGAGACGTGCGACCTCTGACATACTGTATATAGCAATCATAAATCGCTTTGGATAAAAGCGTCAGCTAAATGACATGTAATGCAATTTGGTGGCCCTCCTGCAGTAACTCTGAGGAACCCCTAGGGGCCCTGGACCCCCTGTTGAAAATCTCTGCCTTAGAGGGAAGCCATGTCTGTTTGCATCTCCATTAACCTTTTATGCAATTGAGCCTAAAAGTTAGCTTTAAATATTGTCTTAATCTTTTTTAATAATTTTTTATGGCTTTATTTCCGTCAATTTTTTTGACAGCTGACAGGGAATGTGGGAGAGAGATGGGGAATGACGTGTAACAAAGTTCCCTTTTAACCTCAAGCCACCATGGTATGGCCTGAGAATTTGTGCAGAGAGAGGATATGATCTACATAACAGCTATAGAGATCATCTAAATCATCTTTTCGCAGGATTCTCCCACGATCTTTTTCAACTACATCTACTGGGACTTCACCAGTAGAGCTTGTTATACTGTAGCGTTGGCTCAAAAATGATAGTTGACAGTATACCTACTACTTTCCAACTCAAACCAATATTGTTGCTTGTCTGCTGACAGCAGCTCAATGTGTGTAAGCAGTATATGAACTTCATTATCACATCATATTCATGTAGGCTTTTAATCCGACTGCCTTTCATTGATTAAACCATCCGGTCACGTCAGAGAGTAGAGGGAGAAAAGATCAGAGGAGAGAGAGAAACACACCATCATCATTTTGCATCCTGTGCTTTGCCTCTCCCCTCTTCTGTCTGGCTGTGGGAGACCAATAAAACACTACAGAGTACCTGTCAGAGCGATGCCAGGATCAAACTAATGATATGAGGTAAATTAATTTGACAGAGGACTCTTCATCATCTGGAGCCAAAATGGCAGCTATCTGTCCATCTGGAGGGGTTGCTTTCTTTCCACCAGGCTGCCTCTTTCCAATCACTAACTTTCAAAGAATATAAATCTATTTTTAAAGAGCACTCTCCTATTGTCCTCACCTTCCCAAACCTGTTGTTGGCCTAATTATTTACTACTGTCTTAAAAGCAGTACACGTCAGTGGTCGGCATTCTGCAAATTGATTTGGCACTGGCAACTTTAGGACGGCCTTGAAATCACATTAAAAATGACATGCTGGTGTTATTTAACAGCCAAGTAAAAATTTATCTAATCTTTACCGACCCCCATGTTGTTTTTAAAGACAGCAAATAAGAAAAGGGAAATGGATAAAGGCCATTTCACATTTGGTGGTTTGGAAAACTGGGTTGGACTTTCTGGTGCAGTACTAAACTGGTTTGACTACCTTTGTCTCTAGGTAATTACACATCTGAGCAGACAAATATGACTTGCGGAGATCCCCAAGGCTCCATTCTGGGGCCTCTTCTGTATAACATCTTCATGCTTCCACTGGCTCAGATTATGGGAACAACATGTGCTGCCATAGTTATTTGGACAACACACACATTTACATAACCATATCACCAGGGCACTATGGTCCAATACAAACACTGAGTAAGTGCATTGAACAAATCAACAATTGGATGTGTCAAAACTGAGGTAGTTGTTTTTGGAGCCAAAGAGGAATGATTAAAAGTGCTCAGCTTCAAATTGGCAATGTTAAAAACCATGGACAAAGCAAGAAATCTTGCTCTTTAATGTTTTATGTAAAGCACTTTGAATTGCCTTGTTGCTGAAATGTGCTATACAAATAAAACTGCCTTGCCTTTGCCCATCCTTAAACAAGACACTGATGCTGTTGCTGTGCTGCTGTGACTGTCAATAAGGGGTGTTGACGTCTGTGACCTGGAGAAACATTCGATTTATGAAGCTCAGTCTCGTGTTAAAATTGTCTCTGCCTCACTGGCTGTCTCCAGATTCCCAAATGTGATACCTTACCTCATTTTTCTTCTGCACAGCAGATGGATGGATATCGCCTTGTAGATCTGGTGTGTGCACGAGCGCGTCTGTAACCACCAGGCTCAGTGTGAAGGCAAGAGAATGAAAGGCACTTTGAGGAGTTGAGCAATGAAAAAGAAATCCCCCACACATAACATGTTCCCTTGTACCTTAATCATGACATGCTTTTATAGGGGCTTCAAGAGGCAGGACAAGGATGTCGAGGAGGAGCTGAAAAAGTTATTACTAAAGGGAAATAAGAACTGTTTACTGTGTCAAAAAAAAAAAAATTAATATATGTGGAGGTGGCTGATAGTGTTTTGGCCAATATATAAAACTACTGGTGATGAAAGATGCAGTACAGTAAAAGATTCTGTGACAAGCAAGTTGGTAGATCAACTTTTCTGTATCTCAATACACTTTATTCTCCAAGAATCTTCACCAACTGAAACTGAAAAGTCTTAAGATCTAAAATTCTGAATAGTCCTCACAAAGTCAGAGGTCTAAGGGCACACCCATACTTTTTGTTTTTCTACATTCATGAGATGTTATTGTTTTATTTACTCCTTGAGCTTATCTTATTTGACTGGTACGTGTGTAGGCCTACCCCTTATTCTAAACACACACACACACACACACACACACACACACACACACACACACACACACACACACACACACACTCCTCTCAGACTCTTGCAGACAATTGATTTTCATTCTCATGCTCTTGCCTCGTCAGGGCTTCAGTCTGTACTCGTGACTACATCAAAACCAAGACATCACCGTATTGAATCCTGAATCTTGGTGTGAAATGAGATAGACGCTCTATCCCATTGTGTGTCTAAATGAAACCAGGCTCTATTAACTAGCTGCTGTAATCCTTATCGCAGAATGTGAGATGCGTGGATACTACATTTTATTTATTTAGAATATACTAGTAGGAAATAGTATCAAAAAGCTAAGTTTGTAATATCAGCAATGCAGGGAGTGGATAAATGAAAGTGTGCTACATGAATATTGTGTATATTGCAAAACCAAACATAAAGCAACAAAGGTAAGGAAGGGGTGTACATAAGACTGACATGACACCGCAATAACCGTGACATGACAACGGTCATTAACATATAGGAGTCTTTATATATTGTTCATGACTGTGAAAAGGCTGCCTTTTTCCCTTTTCACTATGCCCTGTTCCCAACATTAAGACTGTTTGGTGTCTGCTTAATTGTTAATTTCACTGTAATTTTGTGGGTTATTGTTTTAGTTTGTTACTTTATTCTTTGACATAGGCCTGTTTGCAGGTTTTATGGGTTCATAGTGTTTTTCTATGGTTCTGCCTGTGATGTGGGTGGTAGCTCAGCTGCTCACCAGCTTAATCAAGGAGAGTGGATACAGGTTTGCCTCATGAGGTCTTCTCTGAAGGGAAGGACTGGGCAATCCTAAGGTGAAAAACAATGGGTAAGATAGTTCTGCAGTAAATGACATGTTTATAATATTTGGGGTGCCTATTGCAGTGGGTACACATATATGTATAAATAATAATGTTAGCAGTAATGGATCTATGCAATTGTTTTGAGAAACTTCAGTGTTAATGTTTACTCAGGTTAGCTCACCCTATAATCACCTGTGTAGGTGGTATGGGCCAATTAGGTGGTGGGGGCTGAGTTAAAAGAGCATCAGGAGCAGAAAGAAGGGTTGGCAGCTTGCTGTGAGGTGACTGTTTTGTTTGTTTGCTTTTTTTTTTTGGGCCTCAGTTTAATATTCTATTTTTGTATTTCGGTTTGAGTATGTTTTGGTGGTGTTTTTGTTAATACATTCACGCATTGAGACTTGATTTGACGCATTTGGTGGCAGTGGTGGGATGGTTTTCCGTCCTGGAGAGACTAGAAGCTTGAAAGAGCAAGTCGACCCAACACCCGGAGTGTGAAGAAAGCCATGCAGAGTGACCAGGGGAAAGCCTTACAGTATGACCCAGGAGAACTGGTAAGCAACCAGAGGGCCATGGAGGGCCAGACCCTAGGTGGAGATGATGGTGATGATGATGAGGTCCGAGAAGGATTCAACCAGCTCTACGCCTTAATGCAGAGGCAGATGCAAGAACAGGAGAGAGAGTCCTATAAGCAGGAACAGCGATGGAGAGGTGTCCAGGTACAGCTAAACCAGGTGCGGGATGAGATGAAAGCGGAGAGGCAGACAGCAGTCAGAGCAAGTGAAGAGCCTGAGGACCAAGGAGAAAAGGGTGCATCGGCTAGGTTGACAGCTGCTGGTCCATTATCCGCTCCAGTCCACATTCCTCAGCGCCCGGAGGGGCCAGCAACCTGGAGCAGGGCAAACATTCCAACCTTCCAAGGTTGGAAGACAGAGATGACATTGAACAATATTTAACAACATTTGAGCGGTTAGCCACAGCCTACAGATGGCCTGGAGCAGAGTGGGCTGTGCAGCTGGTTCCCTTGCTGACTGGTAAGACCAGAGGTGCCTATGTTGCTATGGAGTCAATGGACTATGACAAGGTTAAAGAGGCCATTCTTATAAAGTATGAGATAAATTAAGAGATGTATCGTCGGAGGTTTCGGGAGCCAGACGTCCGTCCAGGCGAGACTCCGCGAGAGCTATATCATCGACTAAAAGATCTGTACAAGAAGTGGGTGAAGCCTGCTCGGAAGACAGTGGAAGAAGTAAGAGAGGTTCTGATTCTGGAGCAGTTTCTCCGCACCCTGTCTCCCGAAGTAAGAGTGTGGGTGAAAGAACACGATCCTGAGACTGGCCAGAAAGCTGCCCAACTGGTGGAGGCCTTCCTGTCTCCGCGGAGGGGTCCGAAAATCTTCCGTCATGACCAGAACCATCGACCGACCACAAGTCTGTGGGGTTTGGTGGGGGTGGTCCCAATTTGCATCAGGAGAGCAGACGGGTAGATATAAGGTTCCCAGAAAGTAATGTAGCAAAGAGAGACAAAGGTCCCCCAATTTGTTACTTTTGTGGAAAGGAGGGTCACATTAAGCCTCAATGTCCAGACAGGAAAGCTAACAGTGCCCATATTATGTGCTGTGTTCCCAGACCCCCTGTGCAAAGAGGAGGTGTTCAGGAAGTTAGGGGTAAGATGCAAATGGCCACTGTTTCAGTTAATGGCATGCCTGCGATAGATGGGGTTAGCACAGGTGTTGCGCCCTCCTTAATAGGGAAGAGTTTCATGTTACAGAAGGAGTTGCTATACCATCATCCAGAAGGGGGTGCCCCAGAGCAACTTGTAGTGCCACATAGCTTGAGGGAGAAAGTCTTGACATTGGGCCACAGCATACTGTGGGTGGGTCATCTGGGCAGTGTTAAGACACTAGACCATATAGCTAGCAAATTCTTCTGGCCAGGGTTGTACACTGATGTTCAGAAAATTTGTAAAACCTGTCCTGAGTGCCAGTTGGCCAGTCATCAGAAAGTTCGACAGTTCCCATTACAGCCCATGCCAATAATTGATGTGCCATTTTCTAGGATTGGTATGGACATTGTAGGGCCCTTAGAGAGGTCTAAGGCAGGTTATAAGTACATACTGGTAGTGTGTGATTATGCTACTCGCTACCCCGAAGCATTTCCTTTGAAACGAATTACAGCCAGGGCGATAGCACCTGTTCTCTTGCAGCTTTTTTCCAGAGTTTGTATTCCCCAAGAGAGAGTGACAGATCAGGGTACTGCTTTTCTATCCCAGACTTTACAACAGGTGTATAGCTTGTTAGGGATCAAAGGTATTAGGACCCCCAGACTGATGGGTTAGTGGAGAGGTATAACCAAACCCTAAAGGTGATGCTAAGGAAGTTTGTGGCTGAGGATGGAAAAGACTGGGACTGTTGGCTGCCATATCTGCTTTTCTCTTAGAGAGGTCCCGCAAGCTTCGACATGCTACTCGCCCTTTGAACTTTTGTACGGGAGGCAAGTATGAGGACCACTTGATGTACTCAGACACCTGGGGGCCACTGAGTAGACCACAGCAAATTCCGGTCCTTCAGTATGTCATGGAAAAGATGGAGCAGATGAAAACTTTGCAATCCAGCCAGCACCTCTTGGTTAGGGCTGTAAAGTCTGAGGAGGATCAAATCGATCAGTTTTTGCCTGGAGACCAAGGTGAGACTTGCATCCATGTGGACTTATCTCATCTGTCACCAGAAATGCAGAGGGAGCTATTGGCGGTAGGTCCTCCGGATCCTTCTCCCGTCCGCCAAAAGATGTATCGGGTCCCGGAGCGGATGCTCGAAAGGTCACACAGTGAGTGGAGCAGTCCAGTAGTGCTTGTGCTTAAGAAAGATGGGACTATACGGTTTTGTATTGACTTTTGTAAACTTAACTCTCAGTCCAAGTTTGATGCTTATTCTATGCCAAGGCTGGATGACCTGATTGAGTGGGTTGGCAAGGCCCAGTACATTAGCACTCTGGACTTATGCAAGGGGTATTGGCAGGTGCCCCTTTTCCAGGAAGCCCGACAGTACACAGCCTTCAGAACTCCTCAGGGCCTTTTTCAGTTTACTGTCATGCCATTTGGTCCACAGGGTGCACCAGCCACATTCCAGCGACTCATGGACCAGGTCTTGGAGGGGACAGAGTCCTTTTCAGCGGCCTACCTGGATGACATCGTCCTCTTCAGTTGTACATGGGAGGACCTTATGGGTAATCTGAAAGAAATTCTACAGCGGCTTCAGCAGGCCGGTTTGACGGTGCAGCCCAAAAAGTGTTCCCTGGCCCAACGGGAAGCCAAGTATCTTGGCTATGTACTGGGCCGTGGAGTGATACGGCCCCAACAAGACAAGGTGCAGGCAGTCAAGGAGTGTCCCCGTACCAAGAAAGAGCTCAGGTCTTTCCTTAGCTTGACTGGGTGGTACCGACGGTTTGTTCCCCACTTTTCTATCCGGGCGTCTCCTCTAGTCCAGCCCTAATCCGCTGCCATGGGACGAAAAGCATGAACAAGCCTTCGTTGACCTGAAGGGGGCTCTCTGCCAGGATCCAGTACTGCAGAGCCCAGACTTCAGCCAGTCTTTCACTGTCCAAACAGATGCCTCTGGGGTGGGACTGGGGGCAGTCCTGCTTCAGGGTAAAGGGGTGGACCAGAGGCCAGTGGCTTATGTCAGCCGGAAACTATGGCCACGAGAGACCAAGTACACCGCCATTGAACTAGAGTGTCTTGCGATAAAGTGGGCCTTGGAGACCTTCAAATATTATCTCCTTGGCAGAGACTTCATCCTTGAAACAGATCACCAGAGTCTGCAATGGCTCTACAAGATGAGACTCGAACAACCGGATCTCCAGATGGGTGCTAGAAATGCAACCCTACAGGTTCAATGTTCGGTATCAGCAGGGGAGCTCCAATGTGGTGGCCGACTTCTTGTTTCGACATCCGGATGGCAAGCTTCCAAGGGAGGGGGAAATGTGAAAAGGCTGCCTTTTTCCCTTTTCACTGTGCCCTGTTCCCAACATTAAGACTGTTTGGTGTCTGCTTAATTGTTAATTTCACTGCAATCCTAAGGTGAAAAACAATGGGTAAGATAGTTCTGCAGTAAATGACATGTTTATAATATTTGGGGTGCCTATTGCAGTGGGTACACATATATGTATAAATAATGTTAGCAGTAATGGATCTATGCAATTGTTTTGAGAAACTTCAGTGTTAATGTTTGCTCAGGTTAGCTCACCCTATAATCACCTGTGTAGGTGGTATGGTCCAATTAGGTGGGGGGGGCGCTGAGTTAAAAGAGCATCAGGAGCAGAAAAAAGGGTTGGCAGCTTGCTGTGAGGTGACCGTTTGGTTTGTTTGCTGTTGTTTTGCCTCAGTTTAATATTCTGTTTTTGTATTTCGGTTTGAGTATGCTTTGGTGGTGTTTTTGTTAATAAATACACGCATTGAGACTTGAAAAGCCTCCTCTCCGGTCATCATTCGTGACAATGACTGACACTTTTAATGCACAGTAAGCATTGTTTGAGATGTCTGTTATGAAAACTTGACATTAGCAAAGACAACAATCTCTGTTACAACAACTTGACATTAACCAAGACAACATAACCTATCAATGAATAGGTAATGGCAGTCCTACGTATCAAATTTTAAAAAACCATTTAGCTTCATGTGTTTACATTACAATAAACTGGCATAAGTGGTTGGTCTTAACAGTGGCTGTCATGAGACCATTATAATTGTGTCAAGAATATTTTTCCTTGACCTCAAGTAAAGTGGAACCATTTGTACTTGTCATTAAGATGTCATAAAAGTTATAAGACCAGTTTGATGACAGTAAATACAGTAATGAGGTGATTTAATGAGTTTTCAACAGATAAGGTTAGCTTTAGGCTGTTTGTTGCTAAAGAAACTGCTGTCCTATTAAGTTAGCTGACTCAGCCCTGGGGTGCCAGTAGCCAAACACAGAAAGAATAACTATCTCGGTACTTTATTCCATGCGTTCCATGTCGCTGCCAAGCAAAATACCATTTCACTCACATTTCCTTGTGTCTTAGTGGATAGGATACCTCAAACAGATTTTAATAAAATATGGTGGGCCAAGCACCAACGGTGGTATTTGTTGCAGATTCAGGATTTAACAAGATGAACTGTCAATAAAAAACATAAGTATGAGTTCTCTTGCTTTCTTAGTTCTTTTGTTTGTCACCAGGGTGCATAGTTCTCACAGGGAGATCCAATTATGTGTCTGTGAAAATAACAACCCTGATGCAATGGCATTGCCTGAGTATTGCAACACCTTCAAGAAACTCTATTTTCTATTCTAACAATACAGGCTAATGTTCTTTTCTCCTAGTGCAGATTCAAAGCATCAAAGTAAGAAATACGTATAGAGCCCCGAAAGCACTTTTACACCTACCTCATTTGGTCTGGACTTTCGGACTTTTCAGTTTGATTTGAAACAAAATTATTAATTTTTCTCCACTCATTGAAGCTGTAATAGAAGACTACCCGCCAAAGTGACAACACGCCAATGTCAAGGCAAGGCAGCTTTATTTCTATAGCATATTTCAGCAACAAGGCAATAAAAAGTTCTTTACATTTAAAAACATTTGTTAAAGAGAATTAAAAAAACTAAAAGAAAAGAGTTGCAACAGACCTGCAGTTTTCTGGGAGTTTGTTTCTAGATATGTGGAGCATAAAAACTAAATGCTGCTTCTCCAATTTTAGTTCTGAATCTGGGGACAGAAAGCAGGCCTGACCCAGACCAGCTGAGAGGTCTGGATGCATGCAAGTACAGCAGCTCACGTGTTTGATTACGAGAGGAATGACAAGCATGTATAGTTCTTTAGTGCACTCGCATCATGGCAATATAAAACCAGAACTAATACTAATAAAAACGCTTGGTTCAGACTTTCAGTTTTGAAACGGCCTTTAGTACAGTATTGAGTAACTGTGCCTTATTACTTCCACTTCTGCCATACAAAAACAATGTTATATTGATGTAGCTCCCCTCCAAATAATTTGTGTCTTTGTGCAGCACAAGAGGATCATGACAAATCTCTTTGCAACACTTAAGTGTTATAATAATACATAAAATGACGTCAAGAAAAAAATATTCTACCACCGTTTTGCCCAACATATTTGGCTGTTATCCTGGCTGAATCAGCTTTAGTCAGGCTGCACATGGAGCGATGCCAGGCTGCTGCTGTGGTCGAGCATGACAGATAAACTGCCAGAGTTCAGCTAAAACAGACATCAGAGCAGCTCTGTTTTTTGTATAATGGTGCGCTGGGCCCAGCGTGGCACTGTTACTGCCAGGTTTATAGCTACACACCAACAAACAGACAGCATACGCTGAGCAAGAAGCGAACATTTAAATAGAGCTATAGGGAAGGCCAAGGTGCAATTTGTGAAAATAGCAGAGGGGGGGAGATGTTATTTGATCATGCACAACCAAACAAAACACGCCAGAATGAAATTCCCCTTTCAATACCATGGATATTAGGGGTGGGAATCTCTTGGCACCTCACGATTCGATTCCGATTCAGAGGCCAACGATTTGATTCTAAATCGATTATCGATGCATCTCGATGCAAAAATTTTTTTTATGTACATTTCCATGCGTGATTTTTAAAAATATACATATAAATCTGAGTTTGCTACTCAGTTTGCTAATCACTTCCTAGACAAAGCTTAGATTTTGACATACAGTATTTGTCACACACGTTTTAATGAAATGTTTTGTCTACTGAGGTTTTTATTTTGTAGTCATTCCATGCTTAAGCCATGTGTTTTTTTTCTGCACTCTTGCCTAAACTCTAAGTTGTTGTCCATTATCCCATCCTCTTTCAGTCACTCTGTTTTCTGATTTGTACTTGTCTGGAGACAAGTTAATCGATTATTAACTTATCAGAATTGAGCATCGACTCGTTCTAGAGAGAATCGCGATGCATCTAAGAATCAATTCTTTTTCCCAACCCTAATGGATGTAGTGCCACTCGGCCTGCCATGCCAAAACACTTATTTATGAGCTTCAAAATCCAATGGAAAATAATCTCAAAATGAAATAGCCCAACGTGGTGTCAACATAAAACAGCGCTTTGAAGCCGGAGAGTTCACTTTGCAGCGAAAAACTAAATACTTTCACCCAGGAAACGTGTGGTCGTTCCGTAGTTTTAATCCAAACCACAACCTTTTTCCTAAATTTAACGAGTCGTTTTGGTGCCTAAACTTAACTGTCATTGCGGCAAGACGCTCACTTTTTCTGGCTAAACTCCACTACCACGACCCCTAAAAAGAAGGTCATCTGGTGGTGCCTGTAGCCGGCTCACAGTCACCTATTGGCAGCTAAACAACTGCCGCTGGTAGCTCTGTAGCAGCTAAATACAACCAGCAACTGCTGCTCTGATTTTATCGTTCCATGGTACAATGTGTTATACTTCTATTGGAGATATAAAATACATGGTATATTGGTGAAGTAGCATTGATCACTTTGAGATGGGGATACATTTTGTTCCCACTGCGGAAAATCGCTGTGTGGCCCCAGGTCCGGCGCTTGGTCCTGAGTGGTGGAGAACTCCGGTGAGGAGTGTGCTGCTGGAGCAGGTATGTTGGGGGCATAAAGAATGCTGTTGCAGTAAATGTAGTCTCTACAATCAAGACTGTCCTCCCCCAAATAAACGTTCCCAGACGTTGTTTGTACAAGCAGCAATTACGACTCATAATTACGTTTCTAAGCCGCGCCCTCTAGTGGCCATAGTCATTATGACAGGAGTAAAGCAGGAAGTGAAGTGACGAAGTATAAGAGCGGCAAATTCCACAAAAGGAAGTAGGCTGGGGTGGTGGATGGGTCAAAAAAACACAGGACTTTCACCCGGGAGACCGGGGTTTGTGTCCTAAATTAAAGTAAATGGCAATAACTTAACAAATGTCACATTATGCGTCACGTGCATAATCTTTGGGAAGTAATGTCTGATTTTAACCCAAACCACCATCTTTTTCTAAACTTACAAAGTAGTTTTGGTGCCTAAACATAACCAAACTGTGACAATTTCACAACATTAAAGACGTGTTTAAAATTGCGACCTTTACGTTGAGAACTGCCACCAACGTTCTCTGGTTTAGATACAAAGTTGTATTTCCTGCCACCGCTAGGGCCGCTATTTTATGAAACTCTCCTTTTATTCTTGTGTTGGTTGTCTGTTTCACTTCCATTTTGTGTTTTTCAACCAGCTGACATGTTATTACGATGAAAAAAAGCCTTTGAAGGCAAAGAAAGAAGTGAATATGATTGGCCACAATTGTCACAGCTTTTAAAGGTGCAGTAAGCAGTTCTGCACAAAGATTGTTGATATTTGAACTCAACTGCCAAACAAACACAAGGGTAAGAAGAGTTTGTGTTTTTGTCGACTTTTTCCGAAGTTTTTGTTGCTTTGTCCGATAGTCGTTGCCTTTTGATGTTTTTGCTGCCTTTTTCGAGTTTATTTTTCGAGGTTTTGGTCGCTTCTTTTGATGTTTTTGTCTCTTTTTTCGAATTTATTTTTCGACCATTTTTTCCAATGTTTTTGTCACTTTTTTCAATAATGCAGACATGTCCCGGGACCTCCCTAGATAGTTGGAGATCTCAACTCCCCCCAATGTTGAACCCAAAGTTATGCCCTTGAAACAAGGTATAGCTCACAACATGTTCATGTTGCCACTGCTGTTTTCTTTACAAAGTAAGCTGAACATTTGAGAGAAAGGTGCTGCTAATGATGCTGCAGATCAGAGTCATTTCAACTCAAAACTTAAAAGAAACTACAAAGCTACAGGTTTGAACTGAGTTTTTAATCTTTGGCAATATATTGATATTATATCAACACTGATATATCTAGATATCGTCTTAAATTTTGGATATCATTATATCGTAATATGACAAGTGCCTCACAGTAAAGTTGTCATTTTCTGAAAATTTACCAGACTTACTAGCTGTTTTATTATTTGCCTTTACCCACTTAGTCATTGTATCCACATTACTGATGATTATTTATCTCAAATGTCATTGTGTTAATATTTTGTAAAAGCACCAATAGTCAACCGTACAATATCAAAATTGTGATATCTGATTTTCTTCCATATCGCCCAGCCTTAATTGAAAGCATTTGATAAAATGTCTTTGTCTACTATCTTTGTGAGTGAGTCTTTCAAATATACATTAGCCTTTGTGCTTGTTTGATGATGTGTCTCCGGATGGTGTCTGTGTGTACATGCTCTTTCCTCCGTCTCTTTTTGCCTGCGCGCCCCATCTTTGTCTTGTCTCTTATAATTGAAACCCGCAGAAGAATGCGGCTCGGATGAATATCTGCATGAAAACACACAGGCTGTATTGTAAGTGAGGTGAGAGAACGCGGCCGTGCTGGTTGTAACCCACATGGAGGGAGGAAGCTTTTCACAGAGCTGATCAAAAGAACTCCCACATGTTAACCCTGCCTGATGAAACCCTTTGTGAGCTGTTGTTTGTGCTCATACATTGCAACATGCTCAAAGAGACGAAGGTCAATACTGGCATACTGTTGTCTGTCATTGTAAGGTGTTACTGATGTACTGTCCTCCGATGTGTACATGTAGCTACTGTGCTGTGGAAAGGAAGTTTCCCTTTGGGGATAACAAGTCTCAGGTCGCCAAATATAACTCAGGGTTCAACGTTTAAAGTTTTTTTTTCACTTGTCCGGTCCCCAAGGCCTTTTTTACTGGCCCCTATACAAATTGTCAAAAAGCATAAAAAACTTAAAAAATATCCAAATAAATGTCAACTAATAAAACATTTAAAGAAACGTCAAAAACATTTAAAAAAGCGCCAAATGTCAACAAAAAAAAGTCAGATGTCGAAAAGCATCAGGCACAAACTAAATTCTTGGTTCTCCGACGGGGCAAGAGAACGACAATGACATTTATGATACGATGATGCCCGTACGGGTAAGTGGGTTGTTACTGTCCCAACGTGGCGTTTTGCTTGCCCCGGGCCATCGGACAACCCTTATTGTTGAACCCTGTAACTAGTCTCTCTCTATAAAGGGTCATTATAGTGCATCAGAAAAAAAAGTGTCTTCTCCAGGTAGGGAATGAGTCCTTACCCCAAGTGAAGGAGTTCAAGTACCTTGGGGTCTTGTTCGCGAGTGAGGGGACAATTGAGCGGGAGATTGGTCGGAGAATCGGCACAGCGGGTGCGGTAAGGATGCCCCCTGGGCGCCTCCTTAGGGAGGTGTTCCAGGCACGTCCAGCTGGGAGGAGACCCCAGGGAAGACCCAGGACTAGGTGGAGGGATTATATCTCCAACCTGGCCTGGGAACGCCTCGGGATCCCCCAGTCGGAGCTGGTTGATGTGGCTCGGGAAAGCGAAGTTTGGGGTCCCCTGCTGGAGCTGCTACCCCCGCGACCCGACCCCGGATAAGCAGACGAAGATGGATGGAAGATGGATGGATGGAGGAAAAAAAAAGAAAAATGTTTTTATGTTTCAGTCTTTTATTTTTGTTTGGAAGAACCAAAGGACTTGAAATAATGAAAGGAAAGCCAGCATTTGAAATAATTAGACATGAATTAATAAGAGTGTGCAGTGAGGATTACTGAAAGGGTTTAAAATAACTCTCATTCAGTTCACCTCAGAACCCTAAAATGAGTCATGGACCTGTTGTTCTCATTATGCAGAATGCTCCCTTTAGATTTACGTGTAAGCCCCATAATAATGTTTCTATACAAGTAGCGCTGTATGTATTTTTACACTTTAATGGCTTCAACAAGAGTTAATTAGTGAGTTGTAGAGGTGCTGGCAGGCAGATTGTGTTGCCTTGAGACGGAGCCAGATTAGCTGCTTCCCCATAGATATTTAGAATACAAACGTGAGTGGTATCAGTCATTTCTCCTAGCTCTTGGCAAGAAAGCAAATTATCTTATTTTACAAAAGAAACTTTTCTATTACCTACTAATTTATTTAAACACAGCAGGGAGAAGGCAGGCTGTTGCTGGGATGTGCTGCTAATGCGTGGAACAAATATGATTTACATTTTTTTTTTTTTGCTTTTGATGTCTGTTGGTGCTTTCTGTCACTTGGTTGTGATTTGTCATTCTCTTAAAGTCTGCTGTTGCTTGTAAGGAAGATAGGGTGTACTGTAGTAACCTGATTACACACAGAAACGCAACAAAATCACTTTCTACCTCCGTCTGTTGGTCTGAAGTTCACAGTTTATTACTTTGGATCGTTTCTGTCCGACCATCTGTCTGCTGTGCAGTACTTTCTCTCCTCAAATATCCTTTACTGGCTTGAAGTCCTCCTGTTCGCTTAATTATGCCTGTGTCTAACTCTGCTGTCATTTCAGACCCTGCCACTTCCATCTGCCTGCCCTCCCATCACTTGATTAACTTCACCTGCTCATCCTCCCCACTCAGCTGTTCCCCATTCACTCATTAGCTCCCTACTATATCAACAAGTCATTTCCACTAGCCCTTTGCTAGACTGTTTAAGTGCTTTTGCTCTAGCTTTCCAGTGTCTAGTTTTTTGATATGTACCTAGTTTTTGACCCTGTTTGTCTTTCTCGGACTTTGCCTCAGCCTTACCCCTCGTGAGTTGTGCTCTTGTTCCTTTGTCTCGCATTCCTGACACTAATAGCTACTGTTGTTCCAAGCTGGAGTGATTTGTAGGTTCATTGGTATAACCAATTACATGGTGTTATATGAATGATTATATGTAACGTTGTTGGGTATCAGTAGGTTACAGATTCAATTATTGGCAAATTATCAAAGATGTCTTATCAATATTAATAAAGTTATGAATATGGGTATTCATATCTTTATTAAATTGACGGGTGTTCATATCTTTATTAAATTGACAAACGATCAAAACGGGGCACCACCCTGGAACCAGGGACCAATAATCAAACTGTGAAATAGTCTCATTTAGGTGGTGTTCCCTTTTAAAATACAGATCTTAATTAACTTGGTTAATCTTCTTGGTATTCTTTAAAGGAACAGAAAGAAGGATGAGTCCGAGCACAGACTGTATTCAACCAGCGATTATTACAATAAATACACAAAATAATCACAGACAACTGCATTTAAAGTATAGTAGAATTTATTAACTTCAAAATCATCAATGGCCAATCAATAATTCTTCGATCAATTAAAACCAATATACAAAAAGCAAGAACAAACGTGTGTGTGTGTGTGGAGGAGAACGGTGACGAAACCCGGGGTTGCGAGGCGAGTTGCACAAAAGCTATTTAGCCTCAAGAGGGCGGTAGTGGGCTGCGTTACAAGCTCCATGGGGTTAAGCTAGCCAGTTAGCTCTCAAACTAACGTTTACAGACAATGGGGATACACAACAAGCTACTTCGCTATGTGCTAGCTGTGTAGGCTATGCTCTGTACGTGACTGTCGGCTGGCAAGGCCCGCTGGACAGAATGGCGCGTGTGTGGTTAGTTAGTGTGTAAAAGAGGAGCGAAAAAACACACTTAGAGAGAAAAGAAAAGAGTCTTGATCTTCAAGGTTCGAAGTGTCAGAAAATTAAAGTTTTAGCACAAGCTTGTGCGTCGACCTTTTGTGACCAAGACAACGGTGGAAGAACAGGGGTTTCTGTGTGTCAGAAGGTTTTATAGTTTAAGGCCCCGTGCTGTGTTTGAGGAACCTCTGAACCAATGGGAAGAATCAAAGTACATGAAGATGCAAACTTTTCCTGCAGCCCCCTCCCTGTAGCAATTTTGTGACTCTTCTCCTCCTAGTAGTTTGGTGAAAAGGGCTGTGGGTTTTCCACCTAGGCCCAGATCTCTTTGTCTGTGTTCACATGTGCAACATGTGTGTCTTGTCTCTCAGAGGTCAGTTTAATCTGAGTCATTTTGGTTAACACAACTGCTGGTCCGAACAAATATAAATATGTGGTGTCCCGGAGAGGCCAACACACTGCAACTAAAGTAAACACATGCAAATAGATCACAACATATTAAGAAAACCCAACACATTACAAAACACAATTCATCAAGAAAATACAACACATTATGAAAATATAACACATTACGAAAACACAACACAACACATTACGAAAACGACACAATAAGAAAACAACACTGTAAGAAAACCACGCAATAAGACGACACAACACATTATGAAAATGCAACACATTACGAAAAACACAAGAAAACAACACAATAAGAAAACACAACACATTACGAAAACACAACACATTACGAAAACACAACAGAAGTGTACATAGGGAACACGTCTAAACCTCTCAGGGCCACCGTAAAACATTTAAAAAACTTTTTTTTTATAGTTTCCCAAATCTTTATTTCTTGGTCTTATCTTATTAGCTTTGCCACACATTGTGGTAAAGCAAACAAG